>NC_137803.1:3643949-3768949 GCF_963383645.1 Muscardinus avellanarius
ACTATATTATTAATCTTTCATTACCATGGTAGACTTGTGACCCTGCCTAACTTTTGTTTGTTCGTTTAATAACACAGTGGTCATCTGTGAATTGACCACTAAGCCCCCACTCTGTAACACTATACTCTAGATTCTAATTTATCCCAACCTTCTATTTCTAGCTAAGAATAATTACATTCTAAGATTTTTTTCATTCTTTATTTTCATGATCAACAGCTAGAGTCTTTTCATTCAAATGTTGTTTGTAATCATTTCTTTGGAGTTGATTTGTACATGTAAGTGGAGCCCAATCACTTAATCTGCACTGGGCCATGCGCACCAGGGTCTTTCACTAGCTGAGTGACACACTCTAAGGCCACGGCCCCTGAAGACACCAATTCAAAGCTGCCTTTCTACAGAAATTCCAATCTAAACCACTCAGGCCTTGGCAGCATTATGCATATTAAGGCTACAGAAGTGAACCGCTTCCTATGCATCTACAGGGTATCTGTACATAAAGGACATTCTCTTGCATGTAAGGAGATCCTCAGATGTAGAGAAGCTGCTGCACTCTGACGTGGTGTGGGGACTCCTGCAGCTTCGAGCAGACAGCTCAGATCTACACGGCGTGCTTCATGTAAAGTGCGTGCGTGTGTGTGTGTGTGTGTGTGTGTGTGCGTGTGTGCATGCATATGTGTATTCCCTGTCCCAGCAAAAGAAAAATAGAGTTAAAGCTAAGAAGACCAAACCTAAACAAAATAGTTTGAAAATAAGAAAGAACATATTTTATATATTTTTTAAAACACACTCAATGTTTAAATATGCCCGCATACTGTTAACATGAGTATTAATTAAAAAATAATAAGAACTGGGTTAATTCAAGTTAATTTTTTCCTTATTTTCAAAATCTCATTACCATATTAACAATGTAATATGAAAAAGGTGCATTGGCATAAATCTTAAAAGAAAAAAACTTTGTATTTGTTATCCTGAAATATGCCTGCCACTCTCTAGTTGCCAAGAATATATGGCACAGCCACATTACATAATTATAAATATGATCTGAGAAAGGCATTCTGAATACTACAATGAATGCTGAGAATGAAAGGGGGATATTATCATTTTAATTAACTTCAAAGAAAATTTGGGTCTAATTTAAATAAGAACTTTCATATGCATGTTCTGTTGAATCTTCTGTTTCCCATAATCCTTGGCTCTGTGAGATTAGCATAAAAAAGGCAGGTGAAGACACTATTAAGACCTTAGCAACTGGAAGTGTCTTGAATGTCATTATTTAAGAGCAAATACTTTAAAAAATATAAAATCCTGTAGTTAAACATATACATAATTTTTTGTAATTTTATAACTGTAAATTCTTTTCTGCTTCACCACAACCTGCAACCTGGAAAGGAGTGCATCCTCAGCCTCCAGGATGAGGAAGCCACAATCTCCAGGAGCACAAGGTGCTCAGGGTGACTCACAGAGCGACCGGCCACATCAAGGGATGCAGACTACGCTAGTTTGCAATCACTTGTTTACACTGTGGGTGTAAATCATAAGGTAGAATACATAACAGTAAACTAAAAAAAAAAGCAGTCTTAATAAGAATATCAATATCCTATTATTCATCAATATTTATTAACTATCAACTGCTCTCTAGAAACCCAGAGGAGGAAAACTGAAAAAATGAAGTAGTTGCTGGGCACGGTGGCGCACGCTTGTAATCCCTGCGCTTGGGAGGCTGAGACAGGAGGATCGCACAGGTTCGAAGCCAGCCTCAGCTACTGAGTGAGGCTCTCAGCAACTTAGTGAGACCCTGTTTCCAAATAAAAATATAAATAAGTCTGGGAGTATAGCCCAGAGGTAGAAAGCCTCTGGGTTCCACCCCCAGTACCACCAAAAAAAAAAAAAAACCCAGAAATGAAGTAGCAAGCCAGGCATGGTAACACACACGTGTAATACCAGTACTTGGGAAGCTGAAAGGGTGATCTCAGATTCGAGGCCAGCTCTGGCAACTTACTGAGATCCTATTTCCAAATAAATAAACTAAAACAGAGCTGGGGTTCCATTCTTAACACCACATTAAAAAAAAAAAAAAAAAGGAAAGGAAAGGAAATGAGCTATCTGGTTTGAAGCTTGGGCATGCATCTTTTCAAAAGGAAAGCAACTGCAATATGCTGACAGTACGCCTACTAAAAAATAAGAAATGGCTATTTAGGATAGTGAAGGAGGGAAAGCTTTACAGATTAAGTAAGACAAAATCTAAGGCAGCAAAACACACTGGCCCCAGAGAGGTGGTTTTCAGTACAGACTATGCAGAGTCTGTAGCGACGTCTCCTGCTCTTTGACCACCTTCTTCTATACTGAACTGACCACGAGTGCTGCATCTAAAACATCCTTATTCATTAAACAGAAAAGAATATGGTTCAATTAAAAACTATGGAAAGGGATATTTTCTTGAAAGGCAGAGCTTTATATTGACATCATAAGCTAGGAACATTTTAAATAAAATTAGGTTGATTCATATGAAATTAATAACATGTGACTGTGCTTAACCTTGGAAATACCAATTTTGTATGATTCAACCTTGAGGAGGTATTAATATTGCAGTATCAAAGCATATTTGATTGTTTTGAAGGGAGCAAAGGGTCAGCTAAAAGAAAAGACAGGCATCCTGCAGAATTTGAGGGAAACCACAAGACCAGGAACTCTCATGTGAAGCCTGACTTGTGCTTGCCTTTTACTCTGAGCTGAAGTGTAAGAAAACACAGTGAGTGGAGGATCCCTTTGTTCTAAGTTCACAAGAGATCATGCAAATGACCCCAGGACTCAGAATTGGAAAATATCTTACAAAATCATCTACATGACACTTCATCTCTCCTATCACAACACTAGAGCATAATGATATTTAACATATCTTGTTTCTCATCTGTTAGAAGGAATGGTCATATCGCTCTGATGAAACCTGACAAAAATTACTTCTGAAAGGGTGTTTCCTAAAAATTCCTCAAAGCGTAAAGTAAAATTTTAATTTGGACTTTTATACATAACTACCAAGACATCATGAATATAAAGAACTGCTCACAAAAGTCAGTGCTGTATAATGAAACTGTATCAGAGTTGGTAATTAGGCATAATTGAAGGCTGCAGTGAACATATAGGCCTTTGTTCTCTCTAATCTGGCACTGACTGGGAATTAAAGGTAAGCGCTGAAGGCATGTTTTAGTCAGAGTCCAGATGTATAAGCTAGCGTTCTAAAAGTAATTTAAGTGAAATGAAGGAGAGAATGGCCAAAAATATTCTAGATGCCAGCTGAGCAAAAATACCTATGTTGTTTAAAGATTCTGAAAACAATACATATTCTTATACTCAAAATCTGAGGGCACTACTACACTACATGATAGTAGGAAAAATGCTTTAAAAACTAATATGTTGTATTCAACAATAATTGATTATATTCAACAGCAACTGAACTCCTAACTTGAAATATTTTCTTGCATATGAAAGAGACCTCACAGCGTCCATGACAATGCAATTCTAGCTCCTTTCTATATGAGAATGAAAGAATGAGCAGGAAAAAGAAATAGATGTCGCCTTAGGAAGTATCGCCAGGTGTATACCGCACATCTGCGACCCGGGAACTCAGGAACCAGTACTGAGTACCACTACTAGACCACTTGCCAGGTGTACACCGCACACCTATGACCCAGGAACCCAGGAACCAGTACTGAGTACCACAGCTGGACCACTTGCAGTCCTAGTGGTCTCTGGTTTCCCTTTGGGAGCCGGAAGTGGTGAAATAAAGAGGTCTGCCATAGCAGACACAGATTTGACCTTGACTGTCTCATGTCCCCTGGCTAGGTGAAGAGGATCAATAGCTATAACAAGAGGATTGGAGAGGACCAGGACTTCAGATCAGGACCTGGAACCAACACCTGCTTTGACCTTGGCTGGGAGGGAGAGGGTTGGGTATGACACAACCTTAGAACAAAAGTAACTAAGGTCAAAAGATAAGGATCCTGTCTGCAAAATGTAGCCAAGGCTCATGGGGCTTCTTTGTGATAAGGACTCGAGGAGAAAGATGCCGAGGAGATGACCAGCAGGGGAAGCCTGGGCAATGGCCAGGGAAGGAACAGAAGCAAGAGAGGAGGCCAGCCACCTCCCTTCCATCCTAAAGAGCGGTCTGCAGGCTATGGGGCAGTTCTGGACACATTCCCGCCCACACGGGCTTCCTTGTCACCCTGGCGCAGCAGCAGTCACTATGATCTCGGCTGACACCAACCTAGTCCCCAAGTCCACCCTCAAAGCAGGCATCATACTGGGGGCCATGGGCTAGGACAAGGCACGTCTCCCCGGGATTCCTGCTCTTCCCCTGGACACTGTCCACGGCCTACCCAGGATACCAGAGCGCTAGACATGGGATGAGGACAACCAACACGACTCCAGTCCCACAGTGGTCTCAAGGCACTGAAGCTTCACAGAGAACAGCCTTGTAAAGAAGACTCCCCTGAACACACCACCTGGAGCAGCACCCACGCTGCTGCCAGCAGAGCCCCACGCCTACGGGGCTCTTCCTGCATGGTGCATTTCCTCTCTGTCCTCGCCCTCTTCCCATGAGCCCTAAAACTAAGACCTACAAGAACGGTGGCTGTGCCATCTTCAAAGACAATGACCATTTGTCTTCAAAGACAAATGTGTACTATGGTACATATTTATTGAAAGAATAAATAAATTGGTGATGAATGGGATGCCCTTATTACCATCCCTCATATAATCCGACAAAGAGGATTATTTGTTCCTTCTGCTAAAGAGTTTCCCATATTACAGATAAGTATATGAAAATATTTTCTAACAAAAAAGACTTGCATAATATTCATATTTACTTAAAAGCCCAGAAAAAACATAGAAGTTTGTTATCTCTAAATAAAAGACTGAGTATTAAAATTCTGAATAGGAAAAAAATCTTACCTTGCATGACATACACTACTAACACTTAAAATTTCATGCCTAACACCACAGGGATTTTCTTTAAGCAGTAACTAACATTTTTTATCAATATAACCAAGACTATCAGAAGCAGTATTTCTGATATATCCAGAGAGTGACCATGGGTATGAAAGGCAAGCAACCTCTGTTCCTGAGCTGGGGAGGGTTGGGCTCTACCAAACTCTAAGAGAAAGTGGTCATCAAAGTTCTGAGAAATAAGAAGAACCACTGAAGCAAGATACAAGGATGCACAAAATTCCCATATAATAGGACAAGGACACTTTTGAAAAGTATTTAATGAAAGGGCCACACAATGTTGAACACAACACCCCCAAACCAAGTAGCTAAGGATATATGCACTCCCAGAAAAATATTGACTTGACTTAAACGATAACTATTGCAAAAAACTGCTCTTGAATTATGTGAGTTTTGATTTACGTGAGGTTGTTAAAAAATATCACTCACATAAAATGGGCTTTCCCCATTAGGAGAAAAAAAGATAAAACTGAAATAACAATAGTAAATAAAATGCATTCCCTGAAGTCTTTCCCACTTGCTATGGATCACAATTTTTGGCCCTGAGCTTCCCAGCAGTAAACATAAAGAGGAAAACTCAATTATACACGATTCGCTCGTACTCAAACTAAAATGACAAATTGTTTCAGAAAAGTACAACTTCCTGGAATAAGGACCAGAGAGAAATTGCTTCCCGAGTCCTATAAGGAGGATATGGCATATTTTTATGAGCAGTATCTCAAGTACTATGTTCACAATAAAGGCAGTTTTTATAGGTTTAATCCTAAAACATTCTTAAAATTTAACTCATCATAGTCACAAAGTGTAAAAGTGGTGAAGTCAATTTTAACAGACGAACAAAACAAAACACAGTGAAGAAAGCCGGCACTCTAGAAATGGGAACACCTAAAGGAAAAAACGGAACTTGTGTAAAGGAATGAACAAAAGACACACGCATGCTGGACATGGAGGTTAGCCGTCTAGTGTACGGGCTGACACACTTCACGACACTTTGTCCTGCTCTGATGAAGGGAATAGAGCCAGCACTGCTTCCCTCGAGCGCAGGCCCTGCAGAGAGAGGAGCTGGGAGAAAGGCTGCCACCCCACAGATGCACCCCTGGGACTACTACACCCCATATTCTATACCACAGACACTGACTTCTGTTAGCTTCTACCAGAAAACATGCAAAGCAGTTTAAAAATATCCACTTCAGCAGTAGAACAATGGTCTTAAAGCAACAGAACATCTAAAATACCAATGCACTTTGGAAATAATTCCCAAATCCTGGCAAGATAGCTCTCATGGAAAATGTCTATTTACCTCCATATGTACCTTAATAAATTGGTGGTTGAAGCCGATAACACAGAGAAAGACATCCTGTAACATTAACAACCTTGGCTTTAGGTGACTTGCTAGGACTCTATCCATCTTTCTATGGAGAAGTGATTACCTCACAGGGCCATCTTTAATAACCATGTCATATAAACATAGGTATTTAGATGTCCAAAGTCAAAGATAGGAGAGAAATGGAAAAAAAGAAGCCCGCATCTTCTGCTGCGGACAGTCACTATAGCACTGCCCTTTAACAAAAGGAGCCATATGCAATGCTTCCCCACCACCTGCAGTGCCCTCGGCCCAGGTCTGACCTTCCCCTAAAATGCATGTGTTTGGAATGATATTTCCATGTTTTAAGAAAAGATTGAAGCTTACATCTAAACTTGAAAAACACAAAACGACGCTGATGCTTTTATAAAATCTTAACATACAAGCTTTGTCAGAGAATGAAGAAAGGGAAGAAGACGAGATAGGACCAGAGCCCTACACAACGTCCCATTCTGTATGTCAGTGCCGAGAAAGGAGGTGCAGCCAGTCCCAGCGCTGCTGCCTGTCCATCCCACAGCGAGAGCGGGCAGGGAAAGACCAACCTGGGATCAGAGGGGCTCTCAAAAGGAGAGCAACAAAGAGAAAAGGGGAGGCACCAGCACAAGTTTCAGGGCTCAGTAATGTGAAGGGCCTGGGGAACATCCCCTCTGACTTGAAGAGAAACCTGAGCAGCCAGGACCTGGCCTCGCAGCTCTGCTGATAATAGGCCTTGTCTGAGAGCAAACACTGAGCAGCCTCTTCCAAACCGGCCCCACCGAAAAAGTACTAAGGTTTTGATCTGGATACTCTTGGTGAAAGCTATGAAATAATTTAACTCTTATACTTCAGGATGCACTTTCTACTTAAAACCCTTTATTGGTAAAGTATTCTAGTATGAATTAGATGTCCCAAAGTGCTGCTTGCACAGATATTACCTGAAGCCATCCCCCACACTCCAAAAAGCAATGTATTAGGTGGGAAATTTGAGCCAAGCATTTCCCTCCTCCTATTTTACCGTCCTTAACGAGCCCAGCTGATTCCAGGCACTGACTACACATGCCAGCCAATTCCACTATGCAGTGGACCTGCCATCCACACAAGATACACTTGCTACTCCTGCTGTGATAACTACAGATAAACTCGATTCCAAGATTCTAAGGGACACCATAAAAGACATAGAGATACTGTGGCCCCCTTATAAAACAGACAGAATTAGGAAAAAAAAGAAAATACTTTAGAGTGAACTTGCAAATTAAATAGAGTTTATTACTATGAAAGGTGAAAGGAATGTGGCTTTATTCAACTGTTTTGAATGTCGAAGATCTCAAAATACTGTCTACACTGCCTTACAAAAGGAATGTAAATTTAGGGACAAAACAACTACTTTGTGACAGAAGCCTGCTCTTCAAGTGTTCACAGAGTGCCAAATAATGCTTGTGAATTACTTAGTTTTCTCCATCTCGTGATAGGGATACTGACAATATGCATTGGTTTGTCAAACTTTATAGTTCAAGTACATGAATATACTTTTAATAAATTATCATTTTTGCATATATCCGTCAAAGCATAAGGCCTAAATACTTGCAAAACAGAATGCATTATTAATTCAATTGCCACAGCCTATTTAGCTAACTTCTTTTACTATTTGCTATAATATGCAATGCATTAGAGGGGAGAATCAAATTCCAAACATTAAAAAACAAACTGATTATACTGTCCTGGAGAAATTAAAATATAGCAAGCTTGCAAAATTATAGCTGAGGCATTAATGTTTCAAATAGGTAAGAAAATGTTTAACTTAATTCACAGAATACTTATGCCCAAACTGGGGGTCAGCATTCTGGCAGTTTCCTTGCTTCCTAGAACCAAAATGAAGAAAAGGAGTGCCTTTGTGACGCTGTTTGTGCTAGATTATGGCAGTTACATCCTAGTCTCCTCCAGCTACAGACAGGAACTGAAAAGCTGTATTACAGGTGAAGTCATGGAATTCTGATTAAGTATTTCCATGAAATAAGAATACCAAATGAATAGGCATAAAACACTTCTGAAACAAAGGCCCTTTAGTAGTGAAAACAATTCAGAGATATCTGTTTTAGATGATTGTTGGCACTTGGAACACTAAAAACATCATAATCCTGAATATGGATGTGGCTTGCCATTTAGATTCATTTCCTGATTTTCAGGACAAAGATAGTGTCATATCTGAGAAAAGCTTACTATATCCTGGGAAGGAGAAAACCATTCAATTTTTCTGCTTAGCAGAAAAATACATACAGAAAAATATACAAAATGTCCCCCCAACAAAAGCACAGGTTAAAGCTTATCCAGCAGCTGTGGCTCTACTGGTAGCTGGACAACACAAAGCAGTGGAGCCTAGGTCATTAAGGCTGGGCTCCTGGGGAGAGACACGAACCTGGGCCTTCCTGTCCCTCTGCTTCCAGTCATCAGGAGGTAAAAGGGCCTCTGCCACCACAGGATCCCCCATAATGTAATGAGCCGCCAGCATCCCAGCAAAAGGGCTAAGTAAACGTGGACTAAAATCCCTGAAACTAGGAACCAAAAATCCTTCCTACTTTTAATTTGATAATCTCAAGTATTCTGTTCCAGTAATGGAAAGCTGACTAACATACTTTCTCTGGATTCTTCTTAAAATCTCCCTTTATGCATTTGGGACTGGAATGAGGGAAAGAAAGAAAAAGTATCCAGGAGGGCATAGGAGGGAAGTGGGAAATGAAAGCAATTAACATGTTAATTTTAAACTTGAGGTCATAATGTTGGGGGGGGGGGATTCGTACTCCTAAAAGAGTAATAACGTATTGCTTAATAAGCCATAGAATGATTGAGATAATGCATGTAAAAACAACGAGAACATAATTGGTATTTTTTCACATCTTTAAACATATATGAAACATGACTTAAAAACTATAGAATGAGCTGGGTGTGTTGATTACACTTGTAATCCCAGCATTTGGGAGGCTGAGACTTGAGGATCCTGGTTTGCAGACAGCCTCAGCTACTTAGTATGCCCTCGGCAACTTAGTGAGACCCTGTTTCAAAATAAAGAATAAAAAAATAGGGCAGTGCCGGGCATGGTAGCACACGCTTGTAATCCCTGTGCTTGGGAGGTGGAGACAGGAGGATCGTGCAGCTTCAAAGTCAGCCTCGCTGGCTTAAGAGACCGTTTCCAAATAAAAATAATATAAAATAGGTCTGGAGTGTAGCCCGGAGGTAGCAGGGTTTCCAGGAACCCCAGTACCACCACCAAAAAAAGGGGGGAGACAAGAAGTGTAGCTTGGAAGTTGAATGCCCCTGAGTTCCATCCCCAGACCCCCCACACACAAAAAAAATATTATATATATATATATATATATATATATATATATGTATGTGTGTGTGTGTGTGTGTGTGTGTGTGTGTGTGTATATGTAGGTGTGTGTGTGTATAAATGTTTTCCATTCCTATAATAAGAAATCTATGGCATGGTCAATGCATACATTGGGATACATTTATAAAGCACAAGAACAGAGAAAACTAAACTATAAAAAAAAGTCTGGGTATGAAGGAGGCCTATACAATATCTATCTATCCCAACACTTGACACAGTATTAAGTCTCTGTCCATATTGTGACACTAATCAACTCCTTCAGTCAGTAGAAAAGTCAAGAGAAATTGCAAGTGGATAGACGAGCTATGCTAAGAGCATTTTAACTGCTTTGAAGGGGCCATCAAGCATAGGCTCCTGGGTGGAAGAAGAATCTGCATCACTACTGGTAGGTCTCCAGGTCATGGGAGCATCTGGGACGGCCGAAGGACTCTGGAAATCCACCTGTCCTTACGGGAGGCAGCAGTGCTCCTGCTCCTTCTGAGTGAGCTGCACAGTTTAAAGGCTTCAAAATTTCCCAAGTGGCCATGCTCACCTGGTAGCTGGCACTGCTGCATTTCAGTTCACCTAATATAATTAAGTCTATGTGATGAAGCTAATTATGATACAGTAGCAAGAAAAAGAAGACCTGGCAGTTGATGACATAATAATTGTAGTGTTATTTTTCATGACATGGCAACTGTAATATTATTTTGGGGATGACACAAGATGTATTTCTTTTTTAATATCAGTAATGTTTAAGTCTACAGTGAGAATTTTAAAATGTTATTTTAAAATTACACAGAGAAAATGCAGAAAAAATAGACGTTTGGTTTCACATACTCCCTTTGGCACATGCTAATGCATTGACTGAGGTCAGTTTCCTCCAACTGAGCTCTACTACTGTTTCAAGATTTGTTTCAAAGTCCTCCAAATCCTTTCAAATATTTCTAGGACGTTATTTTTAAAGTTAATATATGTATGGTTACATTTTTCAGGTAAATTGACATAAAATATGATATTCTCTGACAAAGTACAAAACAAGATGAACTGACTTGATAAAAATCCTATGAGTCTTCCCACTAAGCGAAGCTTAAATTGATAATGTAATTAAATTTGTTAATAAAAAAATATATATGAAAGAGAATTACCTCTCTTTTGGGGTGCCCACTCCATGTTTGCCTAGTAGATGAGTATTTAAGTGCTTCTTCATTACAAAAGCAACCCTGCAAAAAATAAAAGAAAATAATTATAAAGTAAACTTGACTCTCTGCTAGCTGTTTGAACAGAAAGTATTTAAAGATAATACTTCTATATGTATACACAAAGATGGCATAAATGTACGTATTACAATGGTACTGGTCTTAACAACAAAAAGCTTACATATAGATTAAACACATTACACCATTTGGAAAACAAAAGAAATAATTGCATCTAAACTGACTGGCTCATTTCTTACTTGGGCATACCGGCAGTGACCACATGGTCAAATGATGACCCCGGATCTTTGGTCCCTGCCCCACTGTCAGTTGGTACAAAAGACAATGCGGCGCTTCAGGATAACGTGAGACCATGCGCACTTCAGGATAACGTGAGACCATGCGCACTTCAGGATAACGTGAGACCATGCGCACTTCAGAATAACGTGAGACAATGCGCACTTCAGGATAACGTGCACCGCCCCCTAGCTGGCTCATCTCTCACGCTTCAGTCATGGAACAAGTATGAGAAAATGTCACTTTATTAAATATTTAAGGGACTATAAAAGAGTAAATTAATAGCTTTCATGAAGCTTCTTTAAAAACATGGTAATGATCTGAAGAAGGCTTTTTTAAAATGATATAAATGTTTACTGTGTCTGCAGCCCACACAAAAAAATTGTGCTGTAGTGCCAAGAAGATATCAATAACTAAAACAAACAAAAAGTATTACCTGACATACTGCTTTATTTTATGCACAAATCAGCGTACTTAATTTGATATTGCTGACATAAATATGAAATGGACAGGAGTCAGCAGCCAGTGTGTGGAGCACTAGTCTTCCTCTCAACACGGCACAACAGCGATTTAATTATGTCATGTGATTATTTAAAACAATTTAGATTCCATTCTGAAGCATCAGACCAAAATGGCTCTCTTGATAAGTGAAAAAAAAAATTTACTGTTGTAACTTTCAGTGTAAAAGGGCTTGCAAACATTTTTGTTAATTATGTATTACAGCTGTCCTTCATAAAGTTAATTACTAATAGCTGAAAGGCAACAGAATCTATTTGCATATGTACATGAAAGGCATGACATATGCAAAAATATGATTTTAATTAGCATTCTATGATATGAAGGGCTACAAATCAAATTGGCATGTTATAAGATTCTTAACATTAAACACTGAATTCATCTGGACATGTTTGCACAAACGGGCGACGTTAAGACCATAAAGTACTATAGTCTCCCAGAAGAGACTTGCAGCAAAGCCAAGAACAAAATGATTCCTAAAACTATATGCTTCTTTTCATATCTGGTCTATTTTGTTTGTTTTCATACAATATTAGAAAATCTTGGTTTTTAAGGCCAAAATAATATGCTTGCATTTTCTAAAATGACTATGATTTCGTTATGCAAATAATATACTTGCATACACTGAAAATAACATTCATTCCCTTTATATATTAGGCAATACAACTATGGACAATACTCACTCCACAACTATTAATAACTGGCCACATCATCAATCATGGGAATGGAAAGATAATTACAACACTTAAAGAATCTAACTGTGATAATATTAAATGCTGAGAAAAAAAAAAAACAGCACACAGCACAGAGTCTATATTTGTTTCTGCTTGATTTGGACAAAATAAATAACATTTTTCATTTCCTTAAAAATAATACAGTAATAACAACAGTCCATTTGAGTCGCAACTTCCCTACTGTCCTCCATTTTCCTATAATTAAAAAAACATAACACTAATAGGAAAGAGCAAAGGTTAAAAACCCAAAGTAGCAAAGCACAGCTTATTTACACGCCACGCGTAATTTCAGAGATCTCAACTCAGAAGCTCTGAAAAATAATGTATTAGTTAAAATGTTTAAGTTGAAGGAATTAAAGAATTGAAAGAAACTGAAGGAACTAGGGAGGAAAATCTTTTACCTTATAAAACATTCTAACATGCTGAAAGTAGTGGTAAAAACATAGAATTATAAATTTTATTATTATAAGGAAAATATATAATACTAAAACACATCTCAGTTATGTTCAAGTACAAAATATGTATTCATCCCAAATTCTATTTCAGTATTAATTCTTTGTTTTGCTTAAAGTACAAGTCACATTATCAGTCTTAATATGTCCTCTGTTTTAAAAATAAAACCCAAGCAGGACCGACTTCTTTACAATTACTAACCGATACCGATATAATATAGTCTGTGATGTGTGATTGATTGTACCCTATCCTTCATTGCCTCTGAAATATTGTTTTAACATAATTCTTTAAATTGAAAAAAATCTAAATCCCACCAGAAATAAAAGCCAACTGAATCTGAAAAGCTGTCCAACTGAAATGGCTGGCTCTTTAGAAATGCTCTGTGGACCATGCCAAAGGCTAGCCCTGGGTGGGCTCTGCACCTACTTGGGAATCAGACCACTGAAGTCTGGCTCCCCAGAGCTCCTCCCCTGGCCACCCAGGAGCAGCCTCAAGGGCTCCAGGCCGGCCAGAGCACCTTCCAGGGCCCTGCAAGTCACCCAGGCATTCCTTCAGCTCAGGTTTTTAAAGGTCTATTATGATGCAGAGACACTCTCAGGCAGCTGTAAAAGCAGTAAAGACTACAGAAGGAGAGAGGCAAGAAGGAAAGAAAATAAAATACAGACCACTATAAGTAGTATTAAGTGGTGAGGAAAAATTAAGCTGAGAAGGGGGCCCTGAAACGCCGCTAAGTTAAAATTCTTTTCCTGGGGTCTCAGGAGTGTGACTGGTGATGAAGGGGAGGAAGGTGCCAGGCAGGCAGCCCACAAGGACCAGGGTCCCACCAGAAGTCAGGGCAGCACAGAACCTGGAGGTGGGGGCTGGGAACCCTAGGAATGAGAGGCAGGGAGCACCGGGAGGCTGCACAGGAGAGGGATGCTGTGGACCAGTGGGCAAGGGTCAAGCAGCCTGGCAGGCCATTTACAGGGAAAGCTGTTCTACGGTGACAGGCAAAGCCATCTGAGCAGCTGAGCGGCCAGTGTCTTATTCAAGTTACATTTAATAGGACTCCTCTGGTGAAGAGGAAAAGGGAGAGGGAGAGGCTCCATATTCAAGACAGGTGAAATGAAATTTCAGTTCAGGTATGTAAAGCCACCTAGAAATCCAAACGCAAGGACCTGACCATGAGACCATGCAGACAATGACACCCCCGTGTGAATGTCGTTTGTCTAACATGCAAACAGTTCAGATACTGATTTCTCCTTCTAGCAGTTGCCAAAGGGGTCAGGGCCAGGGGGAGAAAAGAATAAAGCACTCCAACAATCAGCAAAGAATAATGAGCCATTAGACACACATATGTTAGAACACTAAACAGTACTACCCAGTCGAGTCTACATTGGTGAGCACTGTGAGTACCAAAATGGGACAGGACGTGTGAAAAACTTCTCTAAACTACTTGACTACTTTTTTTTTTTTTTTCAGAGAAAACACATATAAATCCAAAAGAACTTTAGGACACACTTCTGAAAATGCTGACCTTAGTTTAGATTGCTATAACAAAACACCATTTACTGGGCAATTTAAAAAGAATAAAAATTTTTGCTCAAATCCTGAAGACCATGATGTTCAATACCAAGGAACTAGAAGATCCAGTGTCTTGTGAGGACCTCTCCTCACAGACACAGGTGGCCTCCGTGTGTCCTCACACAATGGGCAGGATCTCTGATCTGGGCCCCGTCACAGGCCCAGCAGCAGAGTGCTCCAGTTAATCAGGTCCCCAAGCTGTTAAATGCCACTGCAGGGGGAAGCAGGCCAGGATCATGGGTGCAGGAATTGGCCCAGGAATGCAGGTGGCTTAAGAAGGAGGGAGATTCTTCCCTACAGGCTCCCAAAAGGGGTTCAGCAGGAATGAAACCCACCCCTTTCCACCCGGAGTGGAACATGTTTTGTTAAGTGTGAGCACACTATTACTACCACCTTTTAAACTCTCAGTAATGGTTTGAAAGCACTTCCCATCCCTTCCTGACCTCACCATTGTCAGTTCTTTTCCTCTTCTCATCCACAAAGGGCGATACTTTTATTCATACACATTCTTATTTCACACAGAAAATTAATTTCCTGGGATTCAAGGATAATCTTTTTGTGGATGACTCTAAAATATGTTTCTCTACCCGTGGCCTTTCCAGGGCAATTTTTCTTGTGTGAGCTGATGATACCTGAGATGCCTTGGCCCGGCGCTCAGTCCTGGTCTCCCTCGCTAATGACGGCTGCAGACTTCCTAATTCTATCAGAGGCAGCACCTTCCTACTTCAGTAATCGCACCTGGGTGTCCATGAGCCACCAGCCCTTTCTGCAGTTCTCCCTCTCCAGGCCTCCCTTTTCTGATTCTGCTTTAATTACCTGGTTACAGCCATTTTATCCCAGTGACAGAGCTCCAGGGTGCTCTCCCCCAAAATCCACCCCACATGCCACCAGCACACCGTCTAATAAACACGTTCACAGCACACCTCAGCTCAAGCACCTTTAATCAGTCCTTTCTGAAAGGGATAAAGCACCAAATCTGGAGCCATCAAATAAGAGTCTTCAGTAGTTATTCTAAACTAATTATTTATTTCAATTTCTGGAATATTCTCTCATATGAGAATCTGAAATGATTGCAGAAAAAGCTGCCCAACTTCAATGACCGGATTATGGTAGACTATGATGCATTAATTAAAAGGACCTAAAACGGCTTATGACATATTAGATTTGAAAAGAAGAAAAATCTTCCAAAAATATAATCCCAATCACGTGGGATATGCATTCGTTAGCTTTCTGCATACACATGTAAAACCGACATGACACAAGGTAAAGAGCCACAGGTTCACTGGCAGGGCTTTTGTCCCCGATGCCTTAGAGATGGTGGTGCTTCCAACAAGTAAAATTTTGAATTTAAAAAACGCACAAAATACTGTGAAGCTTTACGCTGTGTGGAGCATTCGGGTGTCCTCAGTGGCTCCTAAAAGCACTAGAGTACAGGGATTATCAGCTAAGCCTGAGGGAGGAGGGGATTGGAGCTAGGAAAGATAAGTGACTTCGACTTTTTCAGGAAAATGTGGCAAAGAAGCTGAAAAGGCAAAGGCAGGATCCGTGGGTAGTGACCTGTAGGCACAGCTCTCTCCACCGGTCCAGCCTCCTAACGAGTGAGAGACGACTGCCTCATAGGAAACAAGAGAAAGGAAAGCAGCACAGAGAAGTACTCACAAATAAATCATCACAATATATTAAATGATTTTCAAAATGAACATGAATTTTCACAAATTAGTGGCAAATCTAACAACTGATAAAGAATAGAGGTGTTTTAAAAAACCACATGGGTTAGGAAAGTGCATGTATTATTTTATAGAAAATAGTTACATGATAATGAAGAGAAAAACTCAACATTAATGATCTGTAAAACAGGTCAGACAACAAATAACAGAATACAATGACTATCAGGAATAATTATGTTTAAACCAGGTGTGGTGACGCATGCCGGTAACACCAGTACTTGGGATGTTGAGACAGGAGGATCACAAATACAAGGTCAGCTTCAGCAATTTAGCCAGACCCTGCTTCATGATAAAAATAAATGGTACTGTTGAGTGTAGAGCACGGGTAGAACTCTTTGGGTTGAACGTGCAGTGACACACATACACTCATGAGCGCACGTGCGCGCGCTCTCTCTCCCCTTCACTAAAGAGGAAGAGACTTCAGCAAGGCAGTAGTCCTTTATCTTAATGGTTAATTCTACTGTCATTTAAGTGATGGTCATAAGAAAATAGATTATTTTCTTAGAAAAGTTATAAAGTAAAAATAAATAATATGTCTAATATTTACACTACACACACGAACAACAGCATATTTAAACTTGCAAATATTAACCACATTTAAATAACAATGGAAGCAATCATTAGTTAGGGTTGTCTGGGGGTTTGTTCCTTGGAAAGACGAAGCCTGCTGGGTGCTTTACGTGTGCCCATTCACTTAGCCTGGACAACACCCACTTTACAGGTACACCTGAGGTGCCTTGGGTACTTCCCAAAGGCAGCACAACTAGTGAGTGACGGTAAGAAGATGAGCCCAAAAGCTCTGCTGCCCTTCTTCATCTCGTGAAGTAGAAGTCAGCTAAGGCTTCGTGTCAGGTGTCGGCTGCATTGCTTCTTTTAAATAAAAAGTCATTTCCAAAATTAACTAAGGAAATCAGAGGAGAAAGAGGTGTTCCTCCTGGGTTTGCACGTGACAGAAGAGTAGCCATCTGGGTCTTGTCTAGGTTCTGCCAATTAACTATGACACTGGAGTTGGGGCCATAACAGTGACACTCGAGACAAAATGAGATTACTGACATTTCAAAATTGTTTAAAAATGCAATAAATTTAGTAAAGAGCTGTGTTTGTGACAGATACAAAAAGGAGGATTGTCCATACCAGTGAAATTCCTACAGAGGGCATTAAAATGGAGCACTTAGATTGATTATTGGTTAACTTGTTATAGAAAGGGATAAAGCTTGAGCCAAAAAGACACTGACCATAAGCCACACTCACTGAAAACTTTCCAGAAGTGTGAGCTATGGAACCGTTTCTCTGCAGCTACCTCAGGTCTGATGGTGGAAATCATTAACTACAGAAACTTTCTGCTCATGTCAGACAGTATCCCAGGTGAGAGCGTTACCCTGGTCAAGAGGAAGTCAAATATGCACTGCTATATTCTGAATAAGAATCCTGCAGCTCAGGACGCCAGCGAGGCAGGGCCTGTGGAGAGAGCAGAGCCAGACCCCAGACAAAAGGACCTGGGCTGAATTTGGCCTCGGGTGGGACAGCTTGAGGACACCATTTCTCCTCCCTGGGACTGGTGAAGAGTAAAGGCAGAGACTTGCAACCAGAGCATCCTGTAACGGCTGTGACTTCATGGGCATGACGACCATCCTGCACAGGCAGGACCCCAGGGAGAGGAGCAGAGAGGGCGCACAGGGACCTGCCCCGCTGCACCGCTCAAGTGCACCTTACGTCTGCGTCTCTTCCCATTAGGAAGACCTTCCTCTCAGAGCCTCTGGGGATTTAAAAACCAAAGGCAGTGGTATTTATCACTTCAGTGACAGAATACTATGTGCCATCAAGAGTAATAAAGAATGTGGATTATCAGTAGAACACCACGATTGTAACATATTACATATTACTAAATGAGGCAAGGATGGCGGTGTGTGTCTAAAACCCTGGGACTTGGGAGCCTGAGGCAAAAAAAAGTATGAGTTCAAAGACCATATGGGAAACATGTGAGACCATGTATCTCAATAACAACTAAAGGTAACTGAGACAAACTCTAATTAAATATATGAATGATTATAGAAAAACATATCTGTATACAGTAATCTAATAGCCTACAGTAGTTTACCTAGTTATTTTAAGACATAAGGTAAAGGTTAATCAATAAATCAATAAATGATTGTTAATAAATTAAGGTGTCGTTCCCATTGAATCATATAATTCAGGTATTGTCCTTATTGACTAAATGTGCAGGAGCTAAAATACACGGGAGTATTTATGCTGAGGAATAAAATAGTAATTAATAAATCTATCAAAAGAGGGATTTTCAACTTTACATGTAATTTGTTTTTAAATCCCTTCCCTGATCATTCATAGCAATTGAAAATACACTAACATATAAAGCAGCAGATGTCGGTGGGGGTGGAGTGGCGACAACATCAGATGCCAGGCCCGTCCCACAGGGATGGAGATGTGGCTGAGGCTAAGGGGACCAGCAGGCTGTTGGCACAATGCTCCACATGACCCAGTATCAACTAGCTGTCCTTGGGTGGTCTCCATTAAAGAGCTCTCCGGGGCAAAGTACAGAGCTGTTCAACTACACATTTTCCAGGATGACTGTGCGTATTTCTTGCACAAAAAAGATTTTAGAAAAATGGCGTTTTAATTATTGTTTTAAAAATATTTAGATAAAAAGGGTATGCAAGTTACAATGTATATGAAAACGAACTAAAGTGTTGGTCATAAATAATCGGTATATTTATCCAACCTATGAATATTGAGTTATTTAAAAATAAGAGCTCAAAACTGTGAATTCCAAAGACACGAGCGAAGTTTGAAGGCATTTAGCATGAGCATATCCTCATCAGATATCTGTACATAAAGGAGATCTCTGTAGCTTGCATCAGGATTACATGTAGTCAAGATTATTATCGTTTAAACGACTATGCAGGAAACTACAACAACAATAGAATGTGACTTAATAAAATCTTACGGAACTGAATTGACTCTATGCAATGATTCAGCAGGCACATCAGAATGGGCAGAGCTGCAGGGAGATCCGCGTCGCATTAACTACTGCCAGATTCCAGAGCTGTAGAAGTGTCAACCAGAAATCTGGCTGAATCACTTTCCTATAGCCATTTATATTAAAATAAATGATGTGAACAAATTGAAATGAGAAACATTTGAGAAGTTTTAAGATAATCACAAAGTTATGATCAATTTCTAATTTTTAGCCCCCTTATCATCTAAACTAGTTATGTTACCAGTGCTGCCATTAGAAAGGTAGCCTGGGAAATAGAGTTGGGCATGACCACACAACGGAGGCCTGCTCCCGACCACACTGCTCCTGCACTAGTCGCTGGGGTCTTCTTTGTATGTGCGCGCGCACACGTGTGAGTGTGTGTTATTGGGGGTTGAATAGAGAGGTGTTCTGTCTCTGTAAGACTCCTCCAGAACGACTTTTTATTTTGAAGCAGATCTCACTAAGTGCTTAGATCTCCCAAGCACTGCAGGCATGTGCCACCACACTCGACCTGAACACATCTTACCCATATGTAATCTCAAACACAACAAAATGAATGTCATGTTCTTACCTACCATGGAATATTCATAGCCACTATTCAGTCAAAAACTTGCTAAACTGTCCCCATCAAAATAAAAGCAAAGAAGCCAGGCATGGTGGGCACGCTTGTCATCCCAGCATTCGGAGGCTGAGACAGGAAGATCGCAGTTTGAGGACAGCCTCAGCTCCTTAGTGAGGCCCTTTGCAATTCAGTGACATGCTGTTTCAAAATAAAGAATAAAAGATAGGGTTGAGAGTATAGCTCTGAGAAGGAATACCCCTGGGTTCCAACCCTAGGATCACAAAAAAATATAAATAGCAAAAAAAGTGATTCTATCTAGCAATAACGACAAATTAAATACCAATACAAAATACAAAAAAGGATGAAATCTAAATCAAAAGAGCTATGCTGATTTAAGAGGTTGGCCAAAAGAGATTGCAAACCACAACATTCCACTGACAGAGAGTTCTAGAAAATGGCTGCAAGTCCAGAGGCCAAGCAAAGCCCTGGCTGGGGCTGCTGGGGACGAGCCTGGGAGGAGGGAGTCATGAGATGCTCCGCAGCAAAGGGTGTGAGCATCAACCTATTAGTGGTAAAGACTGCAGGGTGATGATACAGATGTATGTTTTAAAATTCATCAAATTGTACATTTAAATCATGTACAGATTTCTGTCTACAACACTTTCAGAAATCTTTCTCTTGTAAATTAAGTTAAAGGGAGAACATTGATAAAAGAAAGTCCATTTGAAAAAATTTAACCTGAAATATAGTAATGGTTTAGGCATTATATAATCATACAGAGTGATATCCACCTTTCATTTATCTTAATTTTATTTATAGTTTTGCTTTTCTGCTTTGTGGTTTAGAGTTCTAGAGTGACTGAAAAGTGAATTAACAGCTGCTTTGCCATGCATAAGTTTCTTCAATTATCTGTGGTGTATCTATACTATGATAGTAGTGTCAATTACAGAAATCTCATGGATGGAAAAATGGTCAGAATGTCGAGCAACTAGGAAGACATGCTTGAGTTTTAGGGATCGTAGCTAAAAGAAAATCAAGCAAGAAACTAGTATGAGTGTGGTGGGTGGACACAGAACTTAACATCATTTCTACTGTTTTTCTTTGTAGAACTATAACTTTCTGACACTTGTTATAAGCAAAATTTTCTTACCCTAGCAATTTAAAATTTGAGAGAAAGTGTGATAAAAATGTACGAAGACAATAGTTTACAAACCCAGTTCACTTGTACATTTTCTGGTCTTCTGCTTTTGTTTTGGTAGCCTTTATGCCCATTGGTCAAGTATATTATTTGTACGGAGATGAAAAGAACAACAATTTCTAGGAATGTACTAAGTTTAAAGAATGAACATGGCTCATAAAACTTGAAAGTACAGTAATGAAGTAACTCAGGAGTTTCCTGAGTTATAAATAATACAAGTGGCAACCAGGCTGGACAGTAGAGTAATAGCAAAGAAGGAGATTTATAAGATTGATATTTGAGTCTAAATTATACTAAAGAGTACCATGTACTTGTGATTTAAAATTTACATCAATGTTATCAGCAAGATCCAAATGCTGAAGGGTACTCAGTGATACACCTCTGCGGAGGGTAATAACAAAGCAAACAATCAGTCAGTATTTTCTGAGAACATATTTTGTGCAAAAACACTGAGATAAGGGGCATTGGAAAGGAGCAAAATAGGTTACAAGCTCAAGAAGTAATGAGAAAAAACAAGCATAAAATATGCACAAGTATAAAAATGTTTTCAATGCTAAAGGGATAGCACAAGATACATGTTTCTCACCCTATCAAACCCAACAACTTTTTCAACAGTTTTTTTTAATAATGCCCCTCTTTTAACCTCAAATAACACAAAATAAAATCTATCAAAACACAAAAGATCAATATATGTACTTTAGCGAATATGAGGTAAATTTAATGTAGTAATGTAAAGTAAAATAATTCATATTTCAACAAATAAAAGGTTGGGCAGTCCACTGAAATAAGTAACCAATTCTCAGATCCTTACACCTACATGCAACATAACCGCCATAATGGGGGGATTCTAGAAGGATTAAGTGAACACCTCCGAGTACCTGCTCCTATAAAAAGGCAATATAGAAACATGGAAAACATTTACTGTGGGAGAACTTTGTAGATTAACAAAAGAAAGGGAAAGGCAGCAGGAATATCTTTTCAAGAACACTGGCTAAAGAGCAATAAAAGAGCTATGGAGGCCGAGGGGCTGTTCCTGCTCCAAGTCCAGGCACAGTGCCCTCGCGCCGTGACTGCGGGAAAACCAACACAGGCACACTTATGGTGGCACCAGCAGCCCCACGAGAGGCCCAACACACCTGGAGCTGGGCACAGCCTCACGCCCAGAGGAACTGCACCACCTAAGGGGCCACTCACTGCCAAGCTGCATTCTCCGGCTTGTTCTTATCTGACCCTACTCACAATCCATTCTGAGTGAGTAACCCCTATTCATAAGGCAACTTTCAGGGTTAGGGGCAAAAGACAGGAAGTAAACAAGTGGTTAACAGCAGCAACAAAAACCGAAAAGGAAAATGAGAATGAAAAGCTCTGACGCAGCCCATGAATAAAAAAGCTGGCATGTTCCCAGAGCTGTGGGAATGCCAGGGACAGATCCAAAAGGTTACTGCTCTTCCTTCTCCTCTGGGGGGAATATTCCACTTTGCACCAGCAGGGGGGAAGGGGAAAGCAGAGGTGGTAAGTCGGGTGGGGCACTGAGGACAGGCTGCCTCACAGGAGTCCCTTGTCAACACAGGAGACTCACTGGCTGAACACTGTAGGAGGAGATCTGTGTTTTCCACAGAGTACAGGAAGCAATGACTTCAGGACCACATATGACAATGAAAACACACATCACAGAATTAGGTCATAAAGTCAAAGTAACCAGAGCAAGCAAGAGCAGCAACCAGACAGAGGCGAGGAGGGAAAGCCTGACTTAAAGAATGTCACTGTAGATCTATTCCTTCCTCTTTCCTTCTTTCTCTTTTTTGTCATGGTAGTGGGGATTGAACTCAGGGGTGCTCTATCATTCAGCTACACCCCCATTCCTTTTCTAATTTATTATTATGAAACATCCTCACTAAATTACCTTGCACTAGCCCCAAACCTGAGGTCCTCCTGTCTCAGGCTTCCAAGTACTGGTATTATAGGTATGTGTCGCTGCACCCAGAATATTGTGTTTCTTAAAATATCTAGTTTCCAAACAAAAGGAATAAAAGAGGAGAGAAAAGCGAGGGGGAAAAAACCTGAAACATAGAAAGCAGCAGAACACTTGTCCCCAGAGCAGAAGCACTCAGGCTCCTGTGGAATCCAACACAGAGGAGCAGCTGGGGGAGAACACCCAACCAATGAGGTCAGAATCCTGCAAAGAGTAAAGGAAGCCACAAGGAAGAACTAGAGAAAAAAAGAGAATGAGGAATCAACAAGAAAGGAATTCCAAGTCATGAATTTAAAAATGGATACCTTCCCATGCAGGTACAAAGAAAGAAAAAAGAACAAGCACTGAAGTTGATATACACAAATGGAGTCCAAAAGCAGAAACACAGTAAACAGAAAGGTCATTTGGCTCCAGTCCTAGGAACAGAAATAAAGAGAAAGAGAAAGAGAAAGAAAAGGCACGAGGGGAATAGAAGTCAAGATTAACAACAGGGCCTCAGAGAAATTTAACACTATAAAGCGTCCAGTGGGAATTCCAAGAGAGAAAAAGAGTAAAATATATGAAGAATAAATAGTGGTAGAAACTTAAATATGGTGAGAGCTGGTCTTGACATCCATGAATGTCATCAAACAGCAAGCAGGATAAAGTCAGAGACACAGACCAAGAGTCAACAATCTACCAAAGCAAACAGCGGGAGGATCTTGAAAGCAGCAGCAGAAGAGCTCTCACTCCATTAGCAGATAAGTAAATAAGACCAACAGCTGCTTATCCTCAGGACCAGGGAAGCTGGAAGAAAACGAGGGGATGTCTTCAAAGTGCTAAGTCAAATGCAGTGGCAGCAAAGATCTCTCTATCAAAAGAGAAAGAAACCATGAAGACACTAGGTAATAGCTCAAAATACAAGAAGAAATGAAGGGTGTTGTCAAAGGCAACCATTTACATAAATAGGGCAGGAGAAATATAGGTTTGTTCCTAACACGTTTTCCCGCTTTGGTTGAAAGGCATCTACCCTAGCAATGATTTAAACTTATAAGTTAGAAAATACCAACTCAGTATAAGAACCAAAGCAGTCATAGAGAGACAGATAAACAAAGCAGCATAAAAAATGCAGAAAAATAGCCACAAAAGGAAGACAATCCTGCTTATCAATAATGACATTATAGACAAATGGCACCTCTGGCCACTTCTACCGCACGCTGAGAATAGGATTAGTGACCATCTTTTGTAACTCTCCCCCAAAGGGAAGGGGAGGAAAAGTTCCCAACTCAAGAGGGCCAGTATTCCTCTAAACACACACACACACACACACACACACACACACACACACAACAATTTGTTATAAATAAATGCTTCTCAACAAAATAGTAACAAATCAAATCCACCAACATGTGAAATGTGTTATATGTCAAACAAATGTAACATATATACAAAGAATATTATTCAAAGCATATAAATTTGGCCTGAAATATAAAAGTCAGTGAATATATCCTATTACTTGAATAGATGGCAAAACCACCTTCTTGTCTCAACAAATGACTGATAATATTCAATGCCCCTTGGTGGGTGAAGGGAACTGTTCATAAATAAGGTATTAAAGGAAACTTTCGATACTACAAAAGGCCATGGGCAAAAACCCACAGCCAGTATCATACGAGGAGTGAAGGACTAAAGCTGTCTCCTTAAGCTCAGGAACAAGGCAAGATATATGCTCAAATGTTTCTAGCGATACTAGCCAAGGCCACTGAGCAAGAAACGAGAAAAAAGTAATTCATTCACACTGGAAAGGAGAATATATAAAAGCTATTCATAGATGACATAATTTTGTAAACAAAATATCAACAGAAAAATAAACCAATGAAATTAAGAAACAACTTTATTGAAGGATAAAAGACAATATTGCAAGATAAAAAAAAATCAATTCATAGCCGAGTGTAGTGGCGCACGCTTGTCATCCCAGCATTCAGGAGGCTGAGACCGGAGGATCGCGGTTTGTGGACAGCCTCAGCTACTTAGTGAGGCCCTCTGCAACTCAGTGAGACCTGGTTTCAAAATAAAGAATAAAAGATAAGGCAGGAGGTGTAGCTCGGAGGTCGAATACCCCTGGGTTCCATCCCCAGACCCGCAAAAAAAAAAAAAAAAAAAATCAATTTATTTCAATCACATGTATTTCTATTTATTAACAATGAAGATTCAAAAATGAAATAATGAACCAGGCCTGGTGGTGCACACCTATAACCTTAGTACTTAGGAGGTGGAGACAAGAGGATTGCAGATTTGAGGCCATCCTCTGCCACTTATTGAGACCCTGTATCAAAAATTATATGTGTGTGTTTGTATGTATGTATGTATATATATGTATGTATATTTACATATATATGTACGTATATGTGTATGTGGCTGGAGGCTTAGCTCAGAGGCAGAATGGGTTCAATTCTGAGTACCAAAGAAGCAAATAAGCAAATAAATAAATTATGAAAACACTTCAAATAAATAGAAATAAACTTTAAAATTGGAAACATACACTGAAAACTAGAAAACACCATTCAAATAATTCAAAGAACAAAAAGAGAAATAAATTGCAGAATTATGGTTTGGAATACAATACAGTAAAATATTTCCAAATTGCGCCTAGATTTAGTGCGAAACTTTTCAAAATTCTAGTTTGCCACTTTGACAAAATGAGTAAGGTAATCCTAAGAATCCATATGGAAACACAAGGCATTTAATTTATAGTAGCCAAAATAATGATAGAATAGAATAAAGTTGGAGAATGCGCATTTCTCGTCCATAAAATAACAATTAAGACATGAGGCACAATGTACGTCAATGTACTGGACTAAGAGTGGTCAATAAGCACATTTATCACCGAGTCACTTCTTACAAGGGTGACAGGACACAATAAAGGGAAAAGAGTAAGTCCTTTTATTAAAGGGTCCTAAGACTATTAGATATGCAAATAACAACAGAAGATTGGCCCATTCCTCATCCTACATGCAGAAAGGGGCTCAAAGGAGCTCAAAGACCCACCAATAAGAGGTAAAACCATAAAATAGAAGAAAAGTAAGAAGAGAAAATTTGGTGGATCTTAGGCTGGGGAATGGTCTTGCAGATATAATACCCCAAACACAAGAGACAGAAAGAAAAAAAAAAAAAGAACTTTATCAATACCCAAAAAAGTTTGTGCTACAAAGGACAAAATGAAGTAGAAAGAAATAGAAAGGGTGGAATAAGTTTTTTACAAATCATAAGTACTGTAAGGAAGTTTTAATACAGAATCTGGCAACATTACTCAACAATAAAAAGACAACCCAAATTAAGAACAGGCAGCAGATCTGAAGTGTCATTTCGCCATAACAGGCAGCAGATCTGAAGTGTCATTTCGCCATAGGAGACATATTACGCACCTAAAAGTTGCTCAAAATCATTACTCTCAGGGAAATTCAAATCAAAACCTCAAGAAGATATTATTCAAACTCATCCAGTTGGCTATCATCAAAAAGACAAGTGCTGAGGAGCGTATAAAGCAATTCAATCACTTACACATAGCTAGTACAAACAGAAAACGGTACACCCACCATAAAAAACGCGTTCACAAACAGTTATACAAACTGTAACCACATGACCCAGAGATTTAACTCCTGGTTATAAAACCACAGAATTTAAAAACCTTATGTCCACACAGAACCGTATGCGCAAATGCCTATAGCAGCAATAGTCACACTGCCAAAAAACAGAAATAATCCAGATGTCCAAGGAATCCCAAATGGGATAGGAAAGTGCTCTGTACCCTTATCATGAAATATCTGTCAGCCAAAAGAAGGACTGAAGTGCTGGCATGTGCTATATGTAACACGGATTTGTCTTAAAAAGATGATGCCAGATGAATTACACTGAACACAAGAAGGCACATATTATATGATCCTATTACCATGAAATATGCAGAATAAGCAAATCTACAGACACAAAAATAGACTATTTGTAAGTGGCTCGAATTGAACAATGAATGACTTCACCTTAGTTGAGAGAGAGCACGGTCTATCACTTGCTTACCTATTCAGTTTTAAATCTAAATAGCATGTATTAGAGGAAAATAAAACATTACATCTTGTAAAGCGAAATAAACTTATGTTTGCATTTTGAAGGTCTTTCGTGGAAAATCGTAAAGGAGCTAAAAACAGAGGTAGGGATTTTGAGTAGCATCAAATTTTAAATTTGCAGAAACATAATAGTAAGTTTAAGTAAGCAGTTCCGTAGGACATTAAGACTTCTGTTCACTGGAGGGGAACTCCAAAACCAGTCAGCTCACCTAGCACCCAGATAGTCATGGAAAAATATAATTCTCCACTAGGATGAACTGGAGGTCACTGGCAAAACAAAACAAAACAAAACAAAAGCAAATACTAAGACTTGGACATCTTCTACTACTAGAAATAAAAAAAGAATCCCAAAAAGGACAAAAAATGCAACAAGCACACAGAAGGTAACAGGAGCCAGCCTCCGCTGACGAACCTGATGAAATGTGAGGAGCAAAAATGTCCACTTGGGGAAGAATCACAAAAATAAGAATCCATGTGGGGCACACAGAGATGAGCCAAAACAAGAGAACACTTTGAAAATCTCTTCAAACTAATAAATACAGATACACTGACCAACAGTGTACAAGATAACTGGCCTGTGGTCTTCACAGATTAAACTGTAGTTGCGTTTCCTCTCTTAAGGAGCATAGAATAGACTGTATAATACTTCACGTTGTTCAATTAATTTAGGCCTATTGCTTACAGGATTGCAAAAGAAGGCCAGAAGAATTTCACACCATCTAATTTTTATGGTTGGCAATAAGATGCTTTCTTTCTCTGGTTACATATTCTCATACGTCTTTAATTTCCTCTCCCTACTGTATTAAAGGAAAAATAATGGTTTCTATTATTTAGAGTTTTACTTCCCAAATAAGATATTAAAACTTGGCCTACTGTTATACCCTCAACCATAACAATATACTAAAATACCAAGGACCCACATATTATTGAAACCCCACTCTGTGTTACTTTGGAACAGAAATTATTCAGAAGACAATAAATTCTGCAATCTGTGGCACAGCACCTCAAAGAGTCATTTCACGGATTTTTTTCTGGCATCTCTGCTGTTTTCCCTCTATTTCCCTAGCAGTACTTCTAAATTCTCCATGGGGCGTGACAAGGATAACGGAATCCAAAAGAAGGCGTCTCAAATTAGGCTTGTAGCCAGTGACACGCCAAGCTGCCTGGAAGACCAGGCAACAATGGCGGCCCTTGGTCAAAATGGGAGACAGTTTTAAAAACGTAGCTACCTTACTGGACCAACACAGGCCACCCGACGGTGAGCTAATAAAAGGAGGGTTTTCTGGCCAAAAAGAGGGGTAAAGAAAAGTAAGATGAGCAGAAAGAAGAGCGGTGGGGAGGGCAGAGGCAAGAAGACCTGTACACTCGGGCGCTAATATTCGTTCGGCTATGTACAATATTTTGCAAAGTAAAATTGACTGAGATGGAAGCTATTTTGCATGGTACAGTGGCGATGGCTAACAAATGAGAGTGCTGTGGCTGAATGTGAGTCCCCTGCCTCATCTGCCACCCTAATGGCAGCAGCCACCTGCTGTTTTATTGTCACAGCTGGAGCCAGTTCACACTCCTGGTGCTGAGCTCTGCCCATGAGCACCGCGCTCGCTCCGCGCCTCATTACTTTGATGAACTTTTTATGGTCAGCACCCATGAAGACCTCATCTAGGCCTGCGATGCGACTGGCTTCAGGGAGCGCTTTCACTTGCATGAGGTGGTGGCGCACAGTGCCTGTGAGCGAGTGCAGGAGTCACCGTGCTGAACCTGACAGGAACGGCCCACGCCAGGTTCACCGCCACGGAATTCCCACACGTGAGAACATTCTCTCCTCACGGTGATGCTGGCATCATAGGATACTGCCGTGAGGAAGCTTTTTAATGGTACATGTTCTTATAGAAAACCTAATGTACTCTTTGTGATCGCTGTCATAAAATTAAAATTCTTTTCATTTTCTGCAAAGTGAGAGTCATAGAAAGAAAATTTTCTGCAACTTTCAAAGTCAAAGGCGGTAACGCTGAAGTAGAATCAAAATCTATTTTTTGTTATGTTGATGCTGTTGTTTTAATATTAAAAATTGATCCTGGGGACATTGTACCACTCAGCTTTACCCCTAATGTCTTTTGTATTTTATTTTCCAAGAGGGATTTGCTAAGCTACTGCTTGCTGGCCTAAAACCTGTGGTTCTTTAGACACAGGCTCCAAAATCCTAGGATTACAGTTTTGCAACGCCACAAATGGCTTAATACACTGCTCAAAGTTGTTTTTAACAAACACAGGCAGCATGATGTATTAGCTGACTTCAAATTAAACCTGTACTGCACAATTTGATTGTAGAAAGGCTGTTCAAATACTGATATCTGGAATAGCAGAATCCCATGCAAGCTTTCTCTGATCATTGCTAGCCAAATATATATTACAAGTTGTCAACAATTTGATGACTTATCCGAGAGGAAGAAAGCATAAGAAAATTTTAAAGTGTTGGCAACATTAAAATCTCTTGGAAATTCTTAGAACTCACTGTGCAAAAATTATGGGATATAATTTTATTATTAATAAATGAGTCATGCCTACCACAAAAAATTTAACTTAGAAGAAACTCTTCATAGCATTAAAATGCTTAATTTATTTTCATACTTACAAACACACTAAGAATATATTTTAAATATTCTAAAATCACCAAGTAACATTTTAATTTCCTAATGCCTGAGAGCTATTACAAGCCTAAAAACAGACATTTAAGGAGTCATTGAGTGGAGTTACAGCTGGTGAGTTTTTGACAAACTCTGCAATATGAGAAGCCATTAAATTTTACTTAGAATAATTTCAAAATGTTACTCCAAAATATACATGTGTATTTAAGTATATAAAGAGATTTATGTTATTCCCTCTGCAGAGCATATATATGTAATAATTTTCTCAGTTCTATTATAAAATTCCCACTCACTGTTAATATCCAAAATATTGATATTTGGGTTAAGAGATATAATAAAGTGAGCTTTACTAATACTGTGGAACATGGACCTTGTGTTGAAATTTAGCCAAATAATATTAAAATCAATGCTTATTGTGAATCAATATTGCCAAACAGCAGAGGAGTGCTGATGTTTATAAGTTTACAAAGTTTAATTTTTTAAAAAAATATATATCTTAGAATTATTTTGAATAGCCTCTATGAATACACAAATAATTAACTTCAAGAATGTCTTCAATTTACTGACCAAAAGTAATTTTAATATATTATCTCTGTCAGTCCAACTAAGTAATATTTTTAAAAAGTGATAATCAAAAGATTAATATGAAAAGAGATGTTCCGTGTATAATCCTGCTTTAACTACATTTAAAACTAAACTATGGGTAGATGGCACACACATACACATGCCATGTATGTAAGGCAGAATCAAGGTTTCCGAAGAGGGAGGGAGGGAGGGAGGGAGGGAGGGAGGGAGGGAGGGAGGGAAGGAGGGAGGAAGGAAGGAAGGAAGGAAGGAAGGAAGGAAGGAAGGAAGGAAGGAAGGAAGGAAGGAAGAGCAAGAAAGGGAAAGGAGAGGGGAGGAAAAGAAGGGGAAGAGAAAAAGCACTCCTTTATTATATCTAATGATGTTTAACCTATCAGTCAAGCCAAGTCAGTATGAGGACATATCCCTTTCACACATTCTCTTTGTCTCAGACCAATAGTCCACATATCATCATAAATTTATTTTTATCATGAATACTATCTAATTCTCTTCAATAAAGGGATGCAAGGAACTTGCAGTGAAATCCTGTTGCTATTTTCTGTGTTAAGTAGGTGAACAGGTAAATGAGGATGAGAGTGTAATAAAGAAAAAAGACAAAGGAAACAGGTATAAAATTAAATAAATAAAAGATCTAATAATGGATGTGACAAAAAAAGGAATATATTTCCTTTGGAGTGAGGTATTTGCTGATAAATAACAGAAACACCAGAAAATCTAAGCTGCTACTATAACCATGGAGTTAGCCAAAAAATGCAGGCTCTGTGTCCACGCAGAGCAGTGACGGAGTCAATGCTGTAAACAACACGCTAACTAACGAGTGAACACAGACCAGTTTCCTCAACTGGACAAAACTGGACAGTCATCTGCCTGAAGTGCATGCTAATGCAAAGACAGCCTCATATGTCCCTGTAATAACAGAGAAAGTATGTTGAATTAACTAACATAAAATAAACTTGCGTTCTCTGTTAGTAAAATATAAGCAAAGCCAAGAAGTGGTTTCAAGCAAAGCTGTAACTCTGTGGTCCCATGAAATAAATTTAAAAAAATTATGTCCAGGAAAGAATTCAAGAATAGGAAAGATTTAAAATTTACAGTTGTTCAAATATATTTTATCATCTCAATTATCCTGTGACATTTACTAATTTATAAAGAAATTAAAAATTTTCATCTCATGTTATCCAAATCAGATAAACTTCCATGTAATAGTTTTCTTTCCATACATTTAAAAAATACCATTTAAAGGATTTATAAATATATCAAACCACTGATAAGCACTTTTTTGGTTTTTGTTTTTATTTTTTGTGGTACTGGGGAGGGGGGAACTCAGGGGCTTTCTACATCTGGGCTATACCCCAGCCCTACTTTTTTACAATTTATTTGGAAACAGGGTGTCACTGAGTTGCTGAGAGCCTCGCTAAGTAGCTGAGGCTGGCTTTGAACCTGTGCGATCCTCCTGTGTCAGCCTGCCAAGAGCGGGGATGACAAGCGTGCCCACCACGCCCGGCATGAGAATTCTTTGTATGTTTGGAACATCTTAGTCATTCTCCTATAGATATACATTTCTGGTTCTCCACTAGGTAGGCGATTATTGTTGTCTTTGTAAAGCTGATTTTAGAAATGAACGCAACATATAATACTTGCCAACGCACGAGCAGAGGCAGCGGTGCGGCAGCTGTGTGGCCAGGTGAGGCCCTGTGCTGGGAGGCCTTGTGTGGCCAGGTGAGGCCCTGTGCTGGGAGGCCTTGTGTGGGCAGGTGAGGCCCTGTGCTGGGAGGCCTTGTGTGGCCAGGTGAGCCCCTGTGCTGGGAGGCCTTGTGGCTCCCGGCCTCCTTTCTCCCTGAGAGCACCAAGTGCCAACAAGTGCATACTGATCAGCAGCCCTGTTCCTGCACCGCATTTCATGGTTTTACCATATATATGTTATCCTTAAATAATGCATTGCTTTGCTTGGCTTATTTTTCAGTTTTTCAAAATTGGTTTGAAATTGTAGTAGCCAATGAATGGTACATGAGTTGTTTCCAATTTTTTGAGATTCTTGAAAACAATCCTCTGATTTTAATAGTTTTTTTATAGTTTAAAAAAAAAAAACTTCTGTGTTAATCTATCACCTTTCAGGTATTTTGGTGCTTTCCATATTCTTGGTTTTCCCTTATGGAAACCTCCCATAATTCTAGAAAGAAGAAGAGTTAAACTCTTAACTCAAAGTTAAAAATATATTTGCATGCAATGGGTAATACCTGTAACTAGTTGAAAATTATTTGAGGACTTCAACAATCTTATGAACAAAACCCATTTGATACTTTTGTGTGTGTGTTTGTGGTACTGGGAATTGAACCCAGGTGTGTTCTACCTCTGAGCTATATCCGCAGCATTTGTTTTAATTTTTAATTTTAAAGCAGGCTCTCCCTAAATTACATGGCTGTCCTTGAACCTGGGATCCTCCTCTTTCAGACTCCCAAGTACTGGAATTCATAGCCTAATACCACACCCAAAGGAAGATGATCAAGAGTTGGAAGAATGGAGCAACAGATGTTACTCTAGGAAACACATGTAAAAGAAATGTAACACCAATTCATAACCAATTATATTAAAATACCATAATTAAAAGAAGATATAAAAAATTACTTTACTTGCATCCATAATCCCAACTTGAAAACTAATTCTATAAAACATAAAATCCTGCCAATTTCCTACAACTCAAACTTCTACCATCAAAAGAAATGAAGGACGCCGGGCATGGTGGCGCACACTTGTAATCCCTGTGCTTGGGAGGTGGAGACAGGAGGATCACTCAGTTTCTAAGCCAGCCTCACTGGCTTAAGAGACCCTGTTTCCAAATAAAAATATTAAAAAAATAGGTCTCTGGGAGTGTAGCCCAGAGGTAGGAGGGTTTTCAGGAACCCCAGTAACACAAAAAAAAAAAGAAAAAAAAAGAAAAGAAAAGAAATGAAGGAGGTCAACATTTAAATTTCCAATCCTAGTTGGACCTGGTGCCACATGCTTGTAATCCCAGTACTTGGGAGGCTGAAACAGGAGGATCACAGGTTCAAAGCCAGTCTCAGGTACTTAGTGAGGCTCTCAGCAATTTTGTGAGACCCTGTTTCTAAATAAAATATGAAATAGGTCTGGGAGTGTATCCCGGAGGTAGAAAGTCTCTGGGTTCCATCCCCAGTACCACAAAAAAAATTAAATGAATAAATCTTCAATACCACAACTTTGATGTAGTAATAATAATGCTAACACAGAAGGACATCTGTGGGTAGGCAGCCTGGGCCACAATAGGCTCCAAACCCCAACTAGTTACCGCACCAACAGGTCCACCATTACAACACCAGGGCTGCAGGGCATTTAACTTCTGGTTCAATTTTTAGCTTAGAAGTAACGGATATAACGAAAAACTAAAATTCTGTCAAGAGATAAAAATTAACCCTTACTATTCCTTTGGTATTCTATAGTAAGAAAATTAAAAACTTCCAATCAATTGAAAAGTTAGAAAGAAATTAATACTTATCCCTAAATCAGGGAAATACTCTATTAGACAAATTCATCTATAATTCTAGAAGCAGCTATAAAAATTCTTTTTGTGTGTGGGGGGTACTGAGGATTGAACTCAGGGGCATTGTACCTCCCAGATATACCCCCAGCCCTATTTTTTATTCTTTACTTTGAAACAGGGTCTCACTAAGAGGCAGAGGGTCTATGTAGCTGAGGCTGGCCATAAACCTTTGATCCTCCTATTTCAGCCTCCCAAGTACTGGGATTATAAGGGTGCACCACCACATCTGGCAGTAAGAATTCTTATTGTTATATTTCTTCAAAACAGATATTATAGGTACTTTCCTTTAGGTTATATAGGCACCAAAAATTTAGTATATGTGCTGATTTTTTTTACGTTTATAAGCTAGCATTTCTAGTTTTAGATTAAAAAAAACTATGACCCCCAAGAAACCACATTTACCTGACAAAAAGACTCAGAAGAATCTGGATTTAAATCTATTGCTCAGTCAAAAATACTAAAAAGAAAAATTAGAAACCTACAATAAAAATATATCAATATAACACATTTCAAAAGTTAAAGAGAACTAAAGAGACACATTCTAGAATAATTTGGATAAAATAACTTTCAACTTCATGTTACATATATATGTAGAAAAAAGGTACATTATATACATGAAAAAGTAAAATTTCACTGGAATTATCAATGAGCAGTACGATTATGCTTGAGTTGTTATTTATGTTTGACTATAATTTCCAAACATCCTATTATGAATATCATCATTAAATAATCTAGAAAATAGAATAAATAAGGGAAAGAAAATTATTAGTGATATCACCAACAACATATTCATGCTGCTTAAAAAAACAAAAGTGGAGGAGTGCCCAAAATAGCTAGAAATATTCACTGGCTTAACCAGGAGAGGAGAGCTGCATTTGAGACCACAGAGGTTCCAGACCGCTCAAGGAAAGCAGACTCTGGCCTGGTCAGGGAGGCCGCCAGCCCGCCAGCCCGCCGCCACGCCCACAAGCAGTTTGTGGTCATGGTCACTTCATGGTGCCAGCAACGGGAACTTGGGCCACAGAGAGTGTCCAGATGCTGCAGGAGGCTCTAGCGCAACAGGAGCCAGAATACAGCAAGTGGGGATCATTTCACTAAGTACGGGACAGACAGAAAGAAGACACAGAGACCAAGCAGCTCCTTAAGGAACTTACGGTGTGGCTGTACTGACTGAAGGACATGAGCACCTGTGTTTCTAGTCACGGGTCAAAGCTAAATCCTGTAACAGGAAACAACTCTGGAGCCAAAATGGAGCTTACTAGTCAAAGGGCCCACAACAATAATAAACTCCTATGTGTTACAGAAATTTAATATACTCACTTGATGCTGAGAGTCTATCAATTCTGAGATACCAAATTGACTTTAATAACAGCTTCCTAACTCTTAAAATAAAAAAGGCACCAAGTTACCTACCAATTAATTCCAAAAATCACAATTTCAAAACCAATCTAATGTAAAAAAATGTATATTTTAAAAGTAGGAAGCATATAATAAATCACAATATACCTATTTTTTAGAAATAATAGACAAAACATAGAAATATCTAAGAAAACAAGATGTTCCAAGTAAAGGCAGGAATAATGTATCAAAATTTCTTTCACAACATTTTAGTTGCAAGAGGTTATTTCCATTAAAAATACCGGTAGGAATACCAATTAGGAAACTTTACAGATCTGAACAATGACAACTCATTAGGATTTTATCCCTACCAATCCTAAAAAAGAAATACTATGCCGGGCGTGATGGCGCACACTTATAATCCCAGCGCTTGGGAGGCGGAGACAGGAGGATCGCGCAGGTTTGAAGCCAGCCTCGCTGGCTTCAGAGACCCTATTTCCAAATAAAAAAGTATAAAAAAAAGAGGTCTGGGAGTGTAGCCCGGAGGTAGAAGGGTTTCCAGGAACCCCAGTACCACCAAAAAAAAAAAAAAAAGGAATACTATATACTTCAAATTACAACCTTACATTATTCCTTTTTTGATTTGGTAATTTAATTCTTAGAAAATCTCCTATTTTATCAAAATAACATATAGACATTATATATTATCTTCCACCAAAGAAGCACCAAAACATTAAACAGGAATTGAAGTGTCTTGTGCACATATACACATCTAACAAGACAGAATAAACCCTGATCAGCCCCGTTCACGGCCTTCCTAGCCGAACATCACAGAGGAAAGAATATTGATACTCTCATATTCTTAAATATATTTCTGAACAAACCATGGTCACCTTAAATTTCACAAAAACAACACCAGATGTGTCACATTCTCCTCCACCACACTCCAAGTCCCTGGAAGTGGCTTCTTCTCCAGGATGGCAGAAGACCCTCCCTGGCTGGACGACCTCTGCACACCCGGCTGCCTCACCCCTGCACTAGCCAGCCATCAAGTTCTCCCTCCTGACTCTGCCATCTCTCCTATCCATTGAGCCTTGCTGCTTCTTTTTTTAATGGTTGCTTCAATTAATTATGGAGCAAGTTAAAAACGTGTCAGATCTGAAACCAATTCCTATAATGATTTTAAATTAAGATATTAACCTAGTGTAATTGCACACACTTGTAATCCCAGCATTGGGGAGGCTGAGACAGGAGGATCCAGGTTCACAGACAGCCTCAGCTACTTACTGAGGCCCTTTGCAACTCAGTGAGACCCTGTTTCAAAATTAAGAATAAAACATAGGGTTGGGGGTGTAGCTGGGAGGTAGAATGCCCCTAAGTTCCATTCCCAGTACTGCAAAAATAAAAATAAATTAAGACATTGAAAAAATAGTGAAGGCCTACCATGTACTGGGTAACCACAATTATTTTTTAGGCAAACTACAGCATTTAGGAAATAGAAACAACAGGGACTAACCAAGAAGAATGCTCAGACAGTATTTATTTATTTATTTATTTATTTATTTATTTATTATTTGGGGGGGTGGTACTGGGGTTCCTGGAAGCCCTTCTACCTCGGGGCTATACTACCAGACCTATTTTATACTTTTTTATATTTGGAAACAGGGTCCCTGAAACCAGCACGGCTGGCTTCGAACCTGTGCGATCCTCCTGTCTCCGCCTCCCAAGCGCGGGGATTACAAGCGTGTGCCACCATGCCCGGCTGCCCAGACAGTATTAAAAAAAAAAAAAAAAAAAAAAGCTTCTGCTCTTTGAGGTACTACTCAAAACTTTGAGCTTTTGTAGCTGTATTCTACACATTAAAAAAAAGAAAAGAAAAACTATCATTCTTCCTAAATATAATCTAGTTTGCAAAAAAATTAAGTATGTAAGTTCCACTGTTATTTTAAGTCTTGAGTTTTTATTTCACTTTAAATAAATCTCAGACTACTTAACAAAATTCAAAGAGTAAAGATGCAAATTTTATAGCAAAAAAAGCAACTGAAGCCAGCAATTTGATGCTCCAACCACACTGAGATACTGGTCTCATCTCCCAATTTTCAACTGTACTTTTAAAAAAGGACAAGTGCTGCAGGGCGTGGTGGTGGCGCACATTTGTAATCCCCGTGCTTGGGAGTCGGAGACAGGAGGATTGCTCAGGTTAGAAGCCAGCAGCACTGGCTTAGGAGACCCTGCTTCCAAATAAAAAAAAGTGTAAGATAGGTCTGGGAGTGTAGCCCGGAGGTAGAAGCGTTTCCAGGAACCCCAGTACCACCAAAATAAATAAATAAATAAATAAATAAATAAATAAATAAATAAATAAATAAAATAGATAAAAAGGACAAGTATTTCAGCTTTCTTTCAGAATGACAATTTCTAAAAGGTATTTTTTTTTTACTCTTAAGAAAGTATGTCCTCTTCCATAATACATAAAGGGGGAAAAGTGGGTTCCTTTATGCAACAGCTCCTTCAGAAAAACATGCTGTGAAAATACTGCCATCTCCTTTAAATCCTTCCAACTTCCTTCTCTGATGAAACAACTGTAGACAGTCAGAAGAACAAATAATAAAAGGCAAAGCTTGATTACTATATTGGGACAAAGAGCTAAGATACTGATCCATAAAACCTGCCCCACCATGTAATTTGCCATTCAGAACCCCTTCAAGATTTCCTTGAGACAGAGCTCCAGGCTATAACTACGCTGCTTCTCCTTTGTCAACCTTACCTCATTCCAGGTTTTCACTTCCAATTCTACAGTAGAAGATAATTAGAAAATCCAGTTTATTCAAAGAGAATGACAGATAATACCCACAGTGGGGTTTGTAGACTCTTAAACAGTGATTCGCCTCTATTACTGATATTAGGTTTCCATACCAGGGGATATCCTTGGTGGCCCAAAAGCTTTAGCTATATATATTTGACAAACAAGGCAATTTACTATCATTTAAAATGTAAATATCAAACATAAGAGCGTATATGGCCATCCATATATATATAGATAGATAGATAGATATAGATATATATCCATACTATAAATACATATATGTACTTATATATGTATATATTTCCATATATATGGAAAGAGAATCAGAATGAATCACATTTATATTCTATATCTATACTATACTACACTATCCCAAAAGAGGTTTGTAAATTCTTGCTTTTTTTGTTTAATCACCTGGTTGTAGACTTAACTTATACTAATAAAAGATAGTAATCTTTTATTATTATTATTATTCAGACAAGTTATAATATACTTTATATTACAGCTAATCTCCATTATATTTTATTTCAAATTATGTAAAATTACTGTTTTAGGCTACATCCACAATTTATATATTATTCAAATTATTGCTCTGAATATATGTGTGATACACACATTTATATATGAGGAACACATTATAAGTATATACATGCACACATTTACATGCAAGTGCAAACATAAGTTCATATCACTGCACATAAATGCGTAGGTTTAGATAGAAAAATTTACCAACCCGACTGTAAAAGAAAAAGCTTGCACTGGGTCACGTTAACCTTCCTCAGCACCTACTGACTGGCTCATAAACCATCTCACGTGCCTCCATCAGCCTTGTTACATCGCTGCAATGATGAGCTGGAGCCTCCTGCTGTTGGCCGCTCCCTACCGGCCACTGCCAGTGGGACAGAAGACTAGTACCGCAGGGTGTGGTGATGCACAGAGGAATCCTAGTGACTTAGAAGGAAGAGGCAGGAGGACCCACAAGCTGGAGGCCAACCTGGGCAATGTGGAAACCATCTCAAAGATAAATTTCAAAAGGCCGAGGGTGTAGCTGTGTGGGAGGGCGCTTGCCTATGCAAAACCCTGGATTCACTTCCCAGTACCATAAAGAAGAGAAAAAAAGGCGGGTTCCCCATTAGGCCTCCAGATGCCAAGGGAATGGCTGTGACCACTGGTGCCATGTGATCTGGATGTCCCCACAATAATCACGTCGCACAGGGTGAGGGAAGTGGAGGCCCGGCTCATGCAGCTACAACCTGGGTGCTGGTGAGGGCACGGGAGTTCCCCAGCCCTCACTCTAGTGATTGGTCCTCACTGAGCAGGGAAGCATTAGGGCCCAGAGAAGTGGAAGGATCAATAGGAGGGGCAATCCCAGGATCAATTTCTCTAAGCCTGAAACACACCCTCTAACAATGTGGACAACTTTCTGACTAACAGGGTTTTCTGGCATCCATTTTTTTCTCCTCTGGTTGAGCTAAAGGGCTGCCCCTCCTGATTGGGGCCAGCTGAGACTGACAGATTCTCTGGTTATCTAAATCTGCATATGTTTATTTATTTATTTATTTTACCATTTGACACCTCTTTAAAAAAATAAAACTTCCCTTGTCCATGAGTTCTCTGAAAATGGAGATTTGAAACAAGACTCTATCTTACTTCAAAGCTGGTCTGATTAAATCTGTTTTCCTGCTAGGGTGACTCCAAGTATTTTTGGAGCAGAAAAGCCCAAAGTCTAGCCTCTTGAACCAGGCAGTAACAGCCCCAGCTGGTAATAAACACAGGAAGATTCTAAAGCACCTCGCCCAAAGACACCGCACTCCTGGCCATTTAATTCCAACTCCACAACTGGAGGAAGGCACCAACAAGTTCCCCTTAATCCAATCACTCCGGTACATGTGAGACAGACACAAGGGCTCCTTTTCCTTTAGTTCCTTGAACTGAACTCATAAGGAAGATACAGTTGGGAGACAAGATCTAACATAATATGCACACGTATTTGTAAGTGGGCTAACGGGTGGCCCCAAAGCATTAGGGCCGAATCTCTAAAACCTGTAGAATTGACCTTATATAGACAAGGGTCTTTGCAGATTTATTAGGCGAAGTATCTGGAGATGGGAAGATTTACTTGGATTATCAGGCCAGACCCTAACTAAAATGCAATTATAAGTGTCCTTATAAGAGGCAGAGGAAGATCTGACACAGAACTGGAGGCAGAGACCAGGGAAGCAAGTTTAAAGTGATGGAGCCACAAGCGGAGGAACACGTGCAGCCACAGAAAGTGGACGGGGCGGACTCATTCTGCCCTGGAGAAGGAGGACGAAGAGGAGGACAAGGAGGAGGACGAGGAGGACAAGGAGGAGGATGAGGAGGAGGACAAGGAGGAGGACGAGGAGGAAGAGGAAAAGGACGAGGAGGACAAGGAGGAAGAGGAAAAGGACGAGGAGGAGGACGAGGACGGGGAAGAGGACGAGGAGGACGAGGACGAGGAGGAGGATAAGAAAGAGGAGAAGGGGGAGGACGAGGAGGAGGAGGAGGACTAAGAGGACAAGGAGGACGATGAGGAGGAGGAGGAGGAGGAGGACAAGGAGGAGGAGGAGGAGGACTAGGAGGACAAGGAGGAAATGGAAAAGGACGAGGAGGAGGATGAGGACGAGGAGAAGGAGGAGGACAAGAAGTAGGAGGAGAAGGGGGAGGACGAGGAGGACGAGGATGAGGAGGAGGAGGACGAGGACAAAGGGAGGGAGACAGAGAGACACACACAGAGAGAAACATAAAGATTGATTAATTGATGATTGGTTGACCCTATAGATGTAAAACCCACAGATAGGAAGGTCAACTCCATACATGGTATTCTGCTATAACAGGCCCAAAAAATTAATTCAGCACATTTAATATTCAGAACATGGACATGGTATTTTATAAATTAAAGCTATAAAAAGTGTCACAATACAATGAAAAATAATAACAAAGTTTTAATATATATATATATATAAAGTTTTATATATATACCACACACACACATATATATATATATATATATGATTTCATTTAATTCAATGCTCAGAATACCCTAAGAAAAAGGGGTAAGTGTTTTCATTCTATATTTTTCATCTATATTTTTCACATGACCATTTTTCAATCCTGAACAACTAAAGCAAGTTGGACTATTCTATAAACTTCTATAATTACCAGGAGTCCTCAACCAGAGCGCACCTGTGAAATGAAACTCACTGAATTTGCTTACGTTCATATTCTTTCTTCCAAGAATTAATTAACTCATCTTGACAACGGGTCATCAAAACCAGGTTCTTCTGGGTTAAGTCAGAGATGGACATAAAAATAAAATAAAAGTAAACAGCAGGATCCAAAGGTGAGAACACTCTTTGGAAGCCAGGCACTATTTTCAATAACATCACTTCCAGTTACTGGCTACAGAAATGCTGGTCCTGGCCACTTATCTTCCAGTAACTGAGGCTAAGAACACCAAGATGCACCTTCTCCTCCTCCCTGTCTCATTTCCACCTCGAGGAAGAGACGTAGAGATGATGTAATTATAAAAAGTAACCATCCCGTTCTAAATATTGCTAACCATTCCTTCTAAATATTCCTAAATTCTAATATTGATAATAATAATCAGACATATAACACAGCTTCTGGGAGATAAGCTCTTTAGGCAACAGGAAATATTAATCAGAGAAATCATACATTTTGTTGCAAGAAAAAACTTGACATGTGCACATACATGTGGACACACACAAACACACACGAATTCTGCAAGCAAGGAGCTCTACACAGAGATATATGAAAATGTTTGCTGTTCACAGTAAATTTTTGTCTCTCTTTTAATCTCTTGAAAATGAAGCAAGCCATTAGGAAACTAGGGACAGAACAAAATACCATCTCGAAGACACCTAATAAATCAACATCATTTCCAATTATGGTTTGATCTGCAGTACATGTAAAAACTATATACTGAAACACAGGCCAAACACCAAATATACAAGGAATGAATACCATCTTAAAATTCAAGCAAGTAGCCGGGTGTGGTGGCACACGCTTGTAATCCCAGCATTTGGGAGGCTGAGACCTGGAGGATGGCGGATCGCGGCCAGCCTCAGCTACTTAGTGAGGCCCTCAGCAACTCAGTGAGACCCGGTTTCAAAATAAAGAATAAAAAATAGGGCAGGGGGTGTAGCTCGGAGGTCAAATGCCCCTGGGTTCCATCCCCAGACCCGCAAAAAAATAAATAAATAAAATAAAAAAATTCAAGCAAGTTACTAATGTTCTCATGTGAAAAGTTATATTAGAACTAAGACATGGATAACCCAAGATGTCAGGTATTTTTAAAAATATTTTCCTTATGTAAAAAAAAGTTCAAATATTTCCTTAATGTAAGAAGAGTTCAGCTGTCTTTTCAAATCTCCTCCATCATATTTACAGCTTCTATAATCTGCCCAAAAAATGGGTTCATAAATCCCATGGTCTATCCTATGGTATTCACTGAAATCCAGTAGATTCAGCGCGATTCTACTCACATATAAAGACGTTCCTAAAAAAAAAGTCCTAAAGGCTCCTGAAACGAACAATGGACTTAAAAGACATTTAATCCTTACATGGTATGAGTACCAGTGTTCAGAATCTGGTTTTACACTAACCTTCATTTCATTTTATAACTCTTAAATTCATATATTCAACTGACATTGATAATCTAACAAATGTCATAAGTTCAATATAAAATGTATTCAGAGATGTTGAAATGTCTTAATGTTTTATATAACTTTAAATGTTCTCAAATTTAAGAAAATACAGCAAAAGTTTCTCTATCAAAAATAATTAATAATTATTTTTAATAATTACCAGGATTTTAAAAAATTTAGACTATGTACCACCCCTTAAGAATTTAAAGTCACTTAACAAAAAGCGTATGCAGTGCTAAAAAAAAAAAAAAACTGTTTCTGTTTTTTTCAAAATATATACCAAGAAATACGTGTGTGTGTGTGTGTGTGTGTGTGTGTGTGTGTGTACACATTTGCAGGCAAGCATCACAGTGGCTCTTTGTTGATAATATGCGCCTAATGGTAAATATGAGGAAGTACGATCGTTACCTATAGTGCTGCTCACAGAAATTAATTTTCATCTTTATAGGCAACAAATAATCATGATTATTTAATACATATGTACATACACATTTCTAATTATGTATTGATTAGTTTAGCATTTAGCACAGCACAAAAGCGTATTACATTTCTCCAGAGTAAGATAGTATTTTTAAAAATTATACAGATAGACCATTAGCATCAAGTGAATTTATTTTCCCCAACAGTGCTAAAGATATGCAAAATTTCCATTCTTTAGAGTTTCATAGTAAGTGATTAACACCAGCTCTGCTCATTATCTCGCTTAACAAAACTTCTCTAAAAACAAATAAATCAAAAATGCCTCCAACATTCCTGAATAAATAAATTACAGACCTATTCAGTGGCAGCAATGATATTTTAAAAAGCTTGTGCAAGCTCATTGTACACTTTTATTATAAAACTACGTTTGATAAAAGCAAAAGCTGTCCACGTTTTCATTCTCAACACAGTTGCACTAGCAGGAATGGCTTCTCAAAGATGAAGAAACTTTTTAATAGCAACATATCTAGGAAGTGTTAACCCTGTGTTCCAACAGATTATAGTCACTGCTAATTAGGAGTGGATATTCTCATAAAGACACTTTTAGGAGCCAAGACTATTTTTCTCTCATAATGAGAATATAAGGATAATGACAGCTAATAGGAGCCATCACGGTATGATCAGAAACAATAAATGAGAACGCTTATATAATGGGAAACTTAACGCTTCACTTTTATGTATCCAGATAGGTGCAGAGAGTGGTTCTTGCTTCTACGCAGATCGAGGGCCATCAACACCCTGGCAGAGGGTCCTGTGTGTGCAGGTTTAAAGCAGAAACAGGCACCACTGCAACAGCTTCACCTACACTGCATATGTGAAGAGAAAGAAAGCTCAGGCCAGGGATAGTACTAATTAAGCATAAATGTTACGGGGAAAAATTAATGAAGTGACGAAATTGCATTATTGTAAAGTGAAAATCAATGCGTTCTAGGGCTCAATAAAGCCCACTAGGAAATAAGTCTATAGCATACTAAAGACCATAAGCTAAAAATCTAAAATTAAAGCTCCAATGAGTTAACCTATATTTTACTCAAAAACCACTAAAAGACCATTTTCTTTTACAAATGACAAAAGTTATAATGCTAGAAGACCTAATCAGAAAATGCATTATAATTATTCTAATCCTAGGTTTAGAAATAGCCTTCAAAATAATTCTAGATAACAGATTTTGATACTTCAAAAACTACAGACACACAAAATAATTCAGATCAAAACAAGAAGTAAGCTTCTCATTGCTATGAAAGATTTTTCCTAGAAATAAAACAGCATGTAAATTAAGGTGACTGAAACATGCTTTCATCTAACAGAGTAATATGGTAGCTATTCATCACCTGAAGTCATAAAACACTGGGTCTCGTCCTTAGCATATTCTAATGAAGCCTATCATGCAAATGAGAGTGACCTTTTCCTTGCATTCTGCAAGTTCACATTTATTCCAGGAGTGCATAGAGTTTGCCAATACAAACTAGCCAAAGACTGCGTAATTACTGTAATCAATTAGTAGTTAGTGTCGTTCTGCTCATTTTCAGCTAATGTCAACTAAGCCATTTTTGAGAGAGCCGCCCCTGACAAAAGCTTTTCTGTTATTATTTTTTTACTGGGGGACGAAAAAAAGAAACAAAAGATGAAGGCATGCAAACTTTCTAGCATGGCTGCAAGGTTGCACCCCTCCGGAGGATGTTAAGATTCAAGACAAAGCTCTAAAGTTGAAAAGGGACAAAGAGTCTCCACTAAAGTTGCATATCCTTAAGATGACATTGAAGTTTCCTGCCTATACAATTAAACATTAATATTTAAATATTTAAATGAAGGACACTCTCCTGTGCAGCAGTTCAGACTTGGTAGAACTTGGGCACTCTTCTCAACGGTTGAGTAAACAGGCCGTACCCTCTGCTCAGACACAGTCTATTCTGCAGACAGTTATGGATAGGAAACATTACGGCAGCCGGTAATTAAAGTAAAAACTAATACTGTCTCAGAGATGGGGAGTTTTGTAAAGGAAAATCATTTATCATGGCTTACGGTTTCCACAACTGAAATGAATTATCTCTTTCTTTAGCACATATCCATTTTAAGCTCATATATTTACTAAACTAAAATAGGGCACACTTGCTGATCTTAATTTTATTAGTTAATAGCCACGGAACTTAAAAAAAATAGATTTTAGATATTTTCCCCATGTCACACAAAATAAAATCATGGGCTTTAAAAGGAGGCCATCAAAAAAAAAAAAAAAAAAAACACTTAAACTAAAGGCTGCTACATCACAGCAAACCCTCTATAAAAAGAATGCTTTATAAAACCTCCAGTATTTTCCTGTGATATTATTATCTTAAAAATTTTTACAAAGAAGACTGAAAGATAATACCTTCCAAACTGCTAGTTGCTATGAAAAATGAGATTTTCATACCAGCCAATGTTCTATCACTACCTTCATCCTATGAAGGGCCAAACAGCCCATCACTTTGGAAAAATATTAAATATTTGGGAACTAAGAGATGTATTCGATAGATTTATAACACACATAAAAATTAGATCTTCGCTATTCAAGAAAGAAAATTGATTTGTGGCATATCAGAAGTAATAAAAATACTAATATTGAGATAAACAATTTCCCTGACATTTTTTAACTTAAAGAAACAGAACAAAAGATGCAAACACTGTTTGTATATGCCAAGCCACCTCCACAAACTCACATTTTCTTTAAGTCAATATAATCTAAGGTCTTTTGTAAACTGAAACTTCTGTTTACTAAGGAATTACTCATTTTAAATAAAGAAAATGTACTTGAAAGCCATACTATAAGGGTTATTGAACACATTTGCATATTATTACAGAGACACATAAGTGTGTGTAAGCAATTTTATTCTCTTATAAAAAAAGACAGGAACTGAAACCAAAATTGTAAACATGAACAAAAAATTAGGCATAAAACCACATTCATAGACCAGGTGAAACCATGTAGTTTCATTTCTTGGGACTTGAAAATATCACCCGCAAAGGCAATGAACTGCATTCTCTCTTGAAATTAAAAACACTTCTGAAACAGTAAATACCTACAGAGAAGAAGCCTACCATACTAAAGAAACTGTTATTTTTAAATCTATAATAGTGCACAAAAATGAATGTCTAAGACAAAAGACAATGTTAAAAACAAAATCGAAATGAGGCTATCACCTACTGAGTTATCACCTGATGATCTTGGAAGGCAAGTAGGTACATGGTCTCTGTTTTGAAAGTCTGCATAACTATACAGTGTGGGTTTTTTGGAAGGTGGGGGACTTGTTTGGAAGTGTTTGTTTCCATGGTGATATTTAGAGTAAAGAGAGCAGTCAAGTAGCAATGAGAGGAGTGCCACGGAAGATTTATTGGTTTACCTCTGCATACTGCTGGAACCAGTTACCTCATGGAGCGTCAGACACGCACACTTGTCGATACAGACACAGAGCAAGCAGCAGGAAGAGCGTGCTTTTCATTCTTGTCAGAAGAATAACCCGTTGTGGGCCTCTGACAGCTACTGAGAGGGGACAAGGGCAAAGAGGATGATAAAAAAAACAAGGAAGGAAGAAAGGAAGGAAGGGAGGGAGGGAAGGGAGAGAAAGAGAAAGGAAGAAAGGAAGAAAGAGAAGGAAGGAAGGAAGGAAGGAAGGAAGGAAGGAAGGGAGGGAGGGAGGGAGGGAAGGAATGTGAAGAGCCCAAGGCTTCTTCTAGAAAAAGATGGCAGGCACAGGACACAGAGCAGTTGCTTGAGTGTCTCAAGAAAAAGGCTGACGTGCAGCGCTTCACGAGAGAGGAAGCTCACTGAACGCCGCTGCTCAACTCCAGGGTGACGTCTGAATGGTAAACACTTGAGACAACTTGTGACCAAAGTACTGTTACGACACTAATTGTCCATGAAAGCTGACCTGCAGCAAAGCGGCACAGTTCAGTTCCAATAGCGCGGCTCCGGAGTATCAACATGATTACACATGACAAAAGACATTCACTATCACCAGCCTGGCCAGGCCCGCCACTGCACAGCACCCGCGGAGGAGCCCCTTTCAGACACATGCCGTCCCAGCAGAATCAGCCGCACTAAGCAAAATGGCCCATATTGTCCAGTTTCCTACCAGCTTTTCTTATGTAATGACTGGAAACAGAGAAAAAAGATATTGGCATTAACATTGTTTTAAGAAATTAGATGGGATTTCTTTAGAAAAGAAAAAATCATATAATAAAAAATGAAGAATAATATTGTTTCTGGTAATATGTACTTGATAAATGATTTAATGTTCCTAAAGTATTTCATTTGTTAAGAGTACTTAGTATAGAAAGAGATTTAAGCATATATTGCATACTGTAATTTACAATTATTGCAGCATTTCAATTTTTCTATAAGCTAATGAAGTGCATAAAAGTACCTTTCTAATGCAGTAATTTAAAACTGCATTAGGTGGCTTTAAATTACCTAGCTTATTATATCTTATATAAAAGCCAGGGAGACAAAAACTAGTCTCTATGACTAGTAAAGAGTTGGTAATTAATAATTTAATAATCAAATATTTTAATAGAAGCTGAGAAATATGTTGAATAAAAATCACAAGCCTAAATATAAGTACTATTTTAAACCAAAGTATAATAAAACTTGTTTGACTCTGAAACTGTTTCAGTATTTAGATTGATCTAAACAAAAAGTATAGAAATTTAAATTGATAAAATATTTCATTATTGAGCGAATATCAAAATTACACAATGTAAATTCTGAATAGGCTTCAAAATGTAACATACTACAAACACTCTGGTCTTACATAATAGGTGCGTGCATACATGCACACGCCATTAAAGCACACAGAGAACGAGAACGCTACAGCGTGTGGCAGTTGCCCCCCCAAGACTGCCTCGCACACAGGTATGCACAATCAACCTCTGGCACTGGGAATAAGGACCGCCCAATGCATGCATCAGGGGTAGGAAGAAGGGAAAATGGCAATTACCAGTGCTTAGTACTCTTATCTTCCCAAAATACAGGATGTCGAAATGAAAGTTTTCTGACTCCATCACTCTACCTAGTTAGTCATTGAAAATATGCTTTCATTTCATTAAGTGAGTTTAACCACAACAGGATTAGAAATTTACTTCAAGAAATAAGGACAGCCAGGCGTGATGGTGCACGCTTGTAATCCCCGCACTAGGGAGGCGGAGACAGGAGGATCGCACAGGTTCAAAGCCAGCCACACTGGCTTAAGAGACCCTGTTTCCAAATAAAAAATATAAAAAGTAGGTCTGGGAGTGTAGCCCAGAGGTGGAAGGGCTTCCAGGAACCCCAGCACCACCCCCCCAAAAAAAAAGAAAGAAAGAAAGAAAGAAGGAAGGAAGGAAGGAAGGAAGGAAAGAAGGATTGCTTTTGTTCACATCTCAGAAGTAGGTGAACTATTTTGTATGGCTTCAGTGAAATAGAATACACTTTCCTAAAAATACTCACAAACTGGCCAACCTGCAAAATTAACAGTTCATGAACACTTTCAGAAGAGATTTTTTTTTTTTTTTTTTTTTGGTGGTACTGGGGTTCCTGGAAGCCCGTCTATTTCCGGGCTACACTCCCAGACCTATTTTATTTTTGGAAACAGGGTCTCCTAAGCCAGCATGGCTGGCTTCGAACCTGCGCGATCCTCCTGTCTCTGCCTCCCAAGCGCGGGGATTACAAGCGTGCGCCACCACACCTGGCTTCAGAAGAGATTTTATTCAACGAGTCTAGCACCATGAATGACTCCCCTGAATTCACATTCTAACCAGGCACTTCAGTTAAGGGAAACATATGACACTGCACAGTAGCCATTCCCCAAGGACAAAGACAGTTATTATACAGTCCCCCTTAAACTGGTGCAAAATCCGTAACTTACATTATTTTGGCATGAATTGCTAAATCAATATCCAAAAGGTTCAGGCATTTTACATGAGATATTGTGAATTTACATTGTGCAGAATATGTTTCTGTCTTCTAGGTATGAAAAAATAAGACTGTTTTAATAGGCTCTCGAGAAAACCATTTATCCAAAATATTCTGTTCATCTGATAGAAAGTAGGAAAGAAAAAGCTAAAGAGGAGAGAAGGAGGAAGGGAAGAAAAGGAAGGGGGCAGGGACAGAGGGAGGGAGGGTGGATACCAGTAACAGGGAAACTGAACACAGCAGCACACCAGTCCACAACTGAAGTGAATGTGGACTGGGGGAGACAGGGCCTTGGCGAAGGGCAGTGGCCACTCGGGTAAAGACAGAACACACGGCAGCAGGCTTCATGTCTCCTTCCAAGGACAAGTAGAACACACAACCATCTGCGCAGGGCTTGAATTCTTTCTCTGAAACTGTTTCTTCAGACAGGATGGGCATTCCTTCCATTTTAATCTCCACTCTGTAATCTATGTTTTTAAAAGCATTTGAGCTAGGGAAGCCATTCTAGAGAATACTGCAGAGGGTGAGAAATCTTCATGGGAATATTACAGACTTTAAGTGGCATGCAGAGCTTCCCAACAGCAGGCGACTGCTAGTCCACTGCAGCAGAGCAGCCCTTTCACAGCAGGCAGAGCCCACTGCAGCCAGGCAGGCTACCTACCCAGTGCTGTCCTTCAGCACCAGGGACAGCGCCTGCCCCGCGGGCTCCAGAGCACCTGAGGGAGGAGCCTGGGCAGGGGGCAAAACCACGTTCCCTAGTGAAAAACCACAAAGGAGAAAGAAGCTCACCTTCTAAGAGGCTGTTCCGAGCGTCAGAGTGCTTCCCATGGACATATGTCAACACCATTACCAAGTTTTGCCACTTTAGTTACTTCTCTCAATATGCCAACCCGCCAATCACAATCACTTTTTTAGTTTTAGAGTTGTTAAACCTGTTTCTAAACATAATATGTTTATGTTATGCTAATATTTATCTGGAATACAAGCAAAACTACACATAAATTTTATTAATTCAGAAGGACTAAAAACAAATTGCATTGGTTTATACATATGACTTTTGTATACCACTAAGATATTTTATTAATATATGTTATTACTGATTTAAAACATGTTTTCTACCCCACAGATCCTAGTGTATTTTATACATGCTAAATGTTCCCTAAAAATGTTTGATGAGTTCACAGTAAGTCAACACAAGTGAGTGCACCAATAGATGTGTAGAAAAGAGCTCACTTCTCTGCAGGATCTAGCACCTAGGAACCTATGGTACTCAAACCATCCTCTATCAGGGATGGCTCTATGCAAAAAGCAATTACACACACACACACACACACACACACACACACACACACACACTAACAGAAACCAAGCCGACTACAGGAGTGACAGAGAAAGCAGCTAAGTAATTTCCCAGCTTCCTCTTTTGCCCAGAGCTGGTCCTTCCTCCAAGGGCACAGTAGATGCTCCATCCATGAACCGCCCCTCCGCAGTGCACCTGCCTCACTGGGGTAGAAGCAATAAATCATACATAACGCAAACTCTGAGCACTGACCATGCAACAAAGATACTGAGGCACAGACACGAGCCACCAATGGAGACCTTCCTGGCACTCACACTGGAGACCGCCGGGCACTGCCTTCCAAGCAGCAGAGCAGGCAACACCGCCCAGCAATCGCTCCGATGAGAGAACTAAGGAGTGCTGGAAACTCAAGGGCACAGAGACTCCAGGAAGCCCCTCGACTTCTTTCAGTTCCATTGTTGTATGGCTCTGTACCACTCCAGAGCTGGCTGGAAGACAGTCCTGCAGCCCCAGACACTCGCCTGTTGCGCACTTGCTGCACGTGCACCGGCGGGCAATGGGCTGCTTCACCACGCACTCAATGTGATGAGGCTCCCAAGCTCCACTGGGATTCCCTTCTCCAGCCCCTGCCCTGCCCGGCCTGGGCTTCTGCCCGCACACCTTCAGCACTCCTCTCCTGGACAGGAAGAAACAAGTCTGCCCCCATCAGGTCCCAGCCTTTCTCTTGTTCCCCAAAAGCTGGTCTGGCAGGTTCCTGAGCAGAGCTGGATGGTCTTCTAAAACGCTACTGGACAGGGGAGCTCTCAGAAAGTATATACAAATGTGAACAAAACTAGGCAAAAAGGTAAGAACCTTGCTGACAGAGCCCAAGCTATAAACCCTGAACGCTACATGCCAAAAGAACAGCTGGACAAGCTGCAGCCTGCGGTCCAGCGCGCAGAACGTGGCTTTCCATCCGTCACATCTCAGCAATCTAGCATCAAGATCTCTCCACCCCAAACTTCCTCAATGCCTCCCCATTATTGGTTTTCAACTCCAGAATTATCTTTAATTTCTCCTTTTCCTTGGAACATCAAATTTATTGGCGAATCTGAGATTTTTCTAAAGTTTCTTAAGTCCATATCCTATTCCTTTTATTTATTTATTTATTTTTCTTTGTGGTACTCAGGATGGAACCCGGGGGCATTCTACCTCCAAGCTATACCCCCTCCCTATATTTTATTCTTTATTTTGAAAAAGGGTATCACTGAGTTGCCAAGGGCCTTGCTAAGTAGTTGAGGCTGGCCATGAACTGTGATCCTCCTGCCTCAGCCTCCCAGATGCTGGGATTACAAGTGTGCACCGCCACGCCTGGCTGATACCCTATTTTTATTCGCACTGTTCACACTTCCAAGATCCCATTATCTCCCCAATACCCAAAAGCAAAGTCTCCAGACAGACAGCCCCCCCACGCTTCTCCATCCAAACCAGCTTATCTACCACAGGAACTTTCAGTATCTCTTTAAAAGAAATCCTTTCTGAGCCGAACTCCATCTCTGTCCACCCCTCCCAAGGGCCAATCATGCAGACTCATCAGGAGCGGGATGAATTCTACGCCCCTCACCTATCCCACCGGTGAGCCTGCTTTCTGCCCAAGTCGCCTTCTCATGGCCCTTCTAATACAAAACCGGGATGGTGAATCCTCCGACACAATGAAAAATAAGGGAAAGGCAGGAAGCTCATCAGACACTTCACTGGGTCTCTATGTCGAACACGCAAACCTTTGAAACAGAATGTATTAGATCACAGAATGCTGCCCCAGAGATCACAGACTTATTTAACACTTTCGGTTACATCAAATGACATATAGCCTTCCCAATAGACAAAAGCTATCAGTAACCAAAAGCGCCTCTCACCACCGAGGTCTGGATTAGGGGACACTGTGGAAGAGAGGCCTCCACCTGCCATATCTACTCCACAGCCTTCGCCAGTCTGTTCTAGGGATGGACTTGACCTCAGGTTGGACAACTACCTGCACGTTCACCGACTCCCTCCCCTTTCATGATGGTCTACCTGTCCTTTACATCCCACTGGGAATGCAAAACCACATTTCAGTTATTCTGGTGTTCTCAGCACTCAGCTCAGTGCTAGCCACATGACAGAAAATGCACACTTCGAAAGCTGAACTGAGTAAATGAACCTTCACTGCTTTTAAAGGAATTTAGAAAATGATCTTGGTTTCCTACTAAGATAGAAAGTGGAAAAAGTCTAAGTTTTCCCATAGGTGGGTTGCAGCCTTAGATGATGACAAAACTTATCCTCACCTCCAATAAAATGAACAACATCACTGTGGAGTCAAGACTATGCAAAACTCACAACAGACACTTCCCCAAGACATGACTATCCTCCAGTATCAAGTATGGTCAATCTGGCATCTTTAGATTTATACAGGATTAGAAATTGAATATTCACCATGAAGTCAAAAATGCAAGTGCACTAAATTAGTAGTCTGTGATGTACAATCCAGAATCCAGCCAAATCCGAATAATTTCCCGGGCCACCATTCCCTCCACACCTGCGTTACACCTAACTGACGAAGTGCTGACAAGACAGGACAAAAAGGGTCCTGGGTAACAAAAGAAAGCATGCTAAGGAAATTTTGCAGCATGGAAATTACAGCAGATGCATGGACCTGTCTAGCTAGAGTCCACATTGCTTCACGTTGAACTGCTCGCTCTTAGCACTTAGTGGTTTAGTTCATGCGTTCTAACACTCGCTCTGCTTTTCCGCTTTTCACACGGCGATTCCTCCCGAGTGGCGTGCCCAGGCTTGGACACAGCGTGCTGGCTCTAATGATTCTGACAGTGCGGCTGGTCCTGCAGGATTCTCAGGACAGCAGAGGCACTTGTGAGGCTCAGGTGAGGTCTCTGATCTGATGACACGATACGTCCTGGTCCCTGCAGTTGAACTGCACTCACTGAAATGATACTTGGAGGGAGAAAGCACGAGTTGACTTTGCTGTAGATCCACGAGGATCAGACGCAACATGAAACTTCAGTGGGTGCTGAGTGGAAAGGGACAGGCAACTATAAAACATGGGTGGGGGACTCTCAACATATATCACCAGAGTACAAACTGTTCCAAAAAATACATTATTTCACCATGAGCCCCCAGATATATACAAGAGATGAGAAAAAACAGGCTACAGAAATATTACAAAGGTGAACAACTTCCGTGGCATCCTCTGTAACACCAAGGAAAAATAAAAAACATTATGCAGTTATAGAAGAATCCAAGGAAAAAGTCCAGCAAACATGTTTAGTACACAAAAAATCATGAACAGATAATCGTAAAATGAAGACATGCAAATACAAAATACATTGTGAAAAAGTGTTTGACAAAAATAGTGAATCAAAAATATATTATTAGGCCAGGAGTGGTGGTGAAAGTTTATAATCTCAGTACCGAGATTAGGAGGCTGAGACAGGAGGATTGCTGGTTTGCAGCCAGCTTCAGCAACTTAGTAAGGCCCTCTGCAACTTAGTGAGACCCTGTTTTATTTTTTTATTTTTTTTAATTGGTGCACTGTATTCATACATCATAGTGGGATACAAACTTTTGTAGACATACATGCACACATCACCTAGTCAGCCCTCACCCGATCCCCACCCCATTCTCTCCCCATCCCTCCCTCCCATGCTTGGCTTAGTGGTTGACATCTAGTATTATAGCAATGTATCCAAAATTAAAAATGATAATCTCACATAACAATTTCATTTGTCTGATACCAAGCTTTTGATGACTTAAAGATAACATTTCAATATTTCTTTTTACTTTCTTTCTTACCAGAAAATATTTTTTTCTATTGTTTAGGTGAAACTATCATATATTTATATATTTATTTTTCAGAAAAAAACTCTATCCTAATATGGAATATGGACTCTAGATACCCAAAACGATCTTGAAATAGGACAAAGATAGAAGATATATATTTTCTGATTTTAAACCATATAAAGCTACAATAATTGAAACAGTGTAGTACTATTCTAAAGGCAGATATATAAACCATTGGAGTTAAATAAAAGCCTAGAGCTAAATTCTTCCCTATATTGTCAAGTTATTTTTGACAAGGTTTCCACGAACATTTGGTGGTAGAAATAATAATATTTTAACTAAATATTGTTGAAACATAATAATTACATGGAAAAGAATAAAGTTGGACCCTTACCTAATCCCATATACAAATATTAACTCAAAATAGATAAAAGACCTAAATATAAATCTTAAGACTATAAACTTTTAGGAGAAAATCTGGGTCATAAAACCTCACAACACTGAAATTGGCAGTGATTTCTTGGATATTATTTCAAAGGCACAGGCAACAAAGGAATAAGCAAACTTCCAAAAAAAAAATATTGTACATCCAAAGACAATGTAAACAGAGTTAAAAGTTACTGATAGAATGGGATAAAATATTTCCAAATGCTATATCTGAAAGTATATTAATATTCCAAATAGAAATCCTAAAAATTAGCAACAATAAAAGCAAACAATACAATTTAGAAATAGGTTAAAGACTAAAATAAATAACGAATCTCCAAAGATAACCAATCTTAGTTGTCTGTTGGATAGAAACTCTTGTTTCTCTGGTTCTGGTGTATATTACCTATTTCTTCTTTGTAGTTAATCTCTTTGAGTATTTTCTCTAGCGCTGGTTTTGAAGAAAGAAATTCCTTCAGTTCTGTTTGTCATGGAAGCTTCTTATTTCCCCATCTAATTTGATAGAAAGTTATGCTGGGTAGGAAATTTTTGGCTGGAAGTTGTTTTCTTTCAGAGTTTGGAATATGTTACTCCAAGCCCTTCTGGCTCTCATGACTTGGTTTGGGAAGTCTGGAGTGATTCTAATTGGTATGCCGCTGAATGTCACTTGGCCCTTTGTTTTTGTTGCCTTTAAGATTCTCTGCTTGGCTTCCACATTGGTCATTTTGACAATTATGTGGCGTGGGGATCCTCTTCTCCGATCCTGTCTAAAGGGAGTTCTATAAGTTTCCTGGACCTGTGTATCAACCTCTTGCTCTATATTTGGAAAATTTTCTGCTATTACTTCCTTGAAGAGATTGTTGATCCCTTTGGTTTCACTTTCTTTTCCCTCCTCTATTCCAATTATTCTTAGGTTAGCTCTCTTAAAATGGGCCCATATTTCTTCAATATCAGATTCCTGCTGTCGGATATTTTTTCCTAGATTAGAAACTATGCGTTCATTTTTGGAATGATCATCTTCTAGGAGCGAGATTCTGTTCTCAATGTGGTCTAATCGGTTGTTTGTGCTTTGAATTGAGGCCTTTACTTCATAAATTGCATCCTTTATCTCTTTTTGGCTCTCTCTGAGTTCTTTTCGAAGCACTTCTATTATTTCTACAGTTATTTTCCTGATTTGATCTTCTAGAAATCTCTAATTTTCTGTTTTATCGGGTTCTGATGTTGTGGGGTTGTGGGCATTCATTGCTCCAGTATTATTCCTCTTTCCCATGATTTTGGAAGTTTGTGCCTTCTCTGGGTTCTTCCCTTGGGTCACTATGACTTCACTTAAGGTGTTCTGGATCTCGAGTCAGTAGTATCTCAGACCCCACTACTCCTTTACTGGGTTGTATCACAGAGTCTCCGACCCAGAGAGTCGTTAGAGGCTGCTTTAGACTGTGGGGGGTGCCAGGTTGCATGTTCTCCTATGGTGTGATATCTCTGCCACCGCCCCTCCCCCACTGGGTCAAGTCCCAGGGAGTACAGTACTGGGATTTCTCCTCTGTGGCCCGCAATTTGACTCACTGTTCTTGAGTACGCAGATGCAGCTGTACTGGATTCGGTGAATTCTCTGCTGCTGCCGCCGGTGGCAATATGGCGCCGCTGTTACGCCCTCGGCCGTGAGGCTGGCGTATTTCTTCTTGGTTTTGATTTCCACTCTGAATCCCTGCGGTGTGTGCTGAGCTCAGCCACTGGGAGCTTTAGATTTTACCTGCGGTGAGAAATCCCGCCTGGCCGTTCCGCAGCGGCTCACCTCAGCTTGCTGTAGCCGTCCGGTGAATTTGCCGCTGCCGCCGGCAGTATGGCACTGCTGCCGCGTCCTCGGGCGTGAGGCCGGTTATCTCCTCTGTGGCTCTGAGCTCTGTTCTCAGTCATCTTTCTCTCTGGAGCCTGGTGATTTTTTTGTTTCTCTGGTGATGGTATTTTCTGGCTATGAAGGGCGCTGATTTTGTGGTAATGGAGATTGGTTGTTAGCGGGGCTCTTAAGCCCCGCTTTTCTTGGTCGCCATCTTCCCGGAAGTGGATTCGAGACCCTGTTTTAAAATAAAGAAACACACACACACACACACACACACACACACACACACACACAGTGGCTGGGGTGTGTTTCAGAGGAAAATGCCACTAGGTTCAATTCCCAGTATCACAATACATAAACAAATAAACAAATAAAATCAGAGAGTTTTCATATATCAAATGAGGAAAAAAATGTACGTTAATAGATGGAAAGTAGGAGTAAACTTCACACTCTTACCAATGCACTAAATCCATCAAACTTTCTGAAAAGCATTTTAGAGTGTTTAAGAACACGTTTAAATATCACCATTCACTTTGAAATCATTATTTCTACTTCTAGAAGTTTTACTAAGGAAATATGCACAATTAATGCATGCACAAAGATGACCAACACACATATAAAGTCAAAACAATGGGAATAACCAACCTGGGAAGCATTCAGCAATTATCATATAAATAGTACTGTCCTCGCATATGGAATGTTACCCTGCCATAAACATATCTGCAATGAATACCTGACGGCATAGCAAAACACATCTCACATAATTCTAACCTAAAGCAGGCTGTAGAATTTTGCATCTAGCACATCCAGTTGTGTGATACCAAAGGAACTACATCGAGATGTTGAAGTGGATTAAGGTTCATTATTTTTAATACTCACTAAAACTTATTCACCCCTACAAATTTCAATCAGTAAACATATACTGCCTGGAGAATAATAAACTGTTTGAAAAATAAATTTGAGCTTTTCCCTTTCTGGCATAGATGAACGAGCTGCCAACATACCCAGTCTCACACGAAGAAGAGCTATAAAGTGTGGAGGAAAGATGTTTTAAAATCAACTACCTAGGGCTCCTAGAGACTAACAGAAGCTAAAGGAATTTGAGTGTTGTCAAAAGCGGAAGCCAGTGAAACCCTTGCACATGCGTCCAGATCACCTCTCCTTTTAATGTGGTGACTTTATCCTGACTTCATCCTGAAGACCTCCAACGACAGGCAAAGGAGAGGAAGAAGGACGTCCATAAATGAACATCGGAACCGTGTGTTAGAAAGGAAGAGTGGAAGCCCCTGGAGCCTAAATGCCAGGAATGAGCGACGAGAAATGATGGCTGCAGACGTGGCGGCTGCATCTGATCCCAGTCAGGGCAGATGCCTGCTAGAAAGAAAACAGCAACAGTCTCTGAAGGAGCGCACGAGGTCAGAATCTGCATCACTCAGGATGATGCTGCCCAAGCCGTAATCCAAAATCATCCCACATAGAAAAGCCAAAAAACGTGACCGAAGCTTGAGCAAAAAGACTCATGGCAAAAAGACCAAACAAAATGCTGGCATTACTTCAGAAGACCTTCAGAAAAGTGACAATAACCATATAAAATGAACTAAGGGAAACACGCCAGCAATGGGCAAGAGGAAAGCCTCAGCAAGGAGGTAAAAAGTAACTTCTTCCGTCAAGTGCAACATTTCCATTTTCAAAAATGAAAAATGAATTTAACAAAAAAATGTTCAATCCCTCCACCCAAGAACCTCCTTCGCCATTTCCTGAAAAGGCAGGCAGAGCTCTCCTGCAGCCCAGGCTTCAGTCCTAGGCCTTTGTCCAGAGCAGAACAACTACTGTCCACAGAGCCTGCCGGGTGCCCGGGCCAACGAGCTGACCATGGCTTTACCGTGATGGAGGCAGTTGCTGCGACAGGCAGGGCACCAGGAGCTGCAGGCTGCACGGGAGTGCTTGAGGCAAGTTTACCTTGGTTTTCTCCGTGGTTTGGAGGTATACAGAATTGCCAACCCCCAATAAAACTACACTATAGATGCTGTTTACTGTACCTTAACCATCCTGCAATAAAACTCTTAAGGGAAAGGGAAACAGAATGAATGAATAAAAGGATGGATGAGAAAGGGTTTAAAAGTAAATGAGCCTTAACACCTACCTAGAAGTAAATACTAAAATTTAAAAGGCAAGAAATGTTTGTAAATATAAACAAGTTGTGCTTTTTTAAAACAATCTCTAGTTTTCAGGCTTTTATTTGTTTTAAAGCTTAAATTTATGTCAAATATAAGGTGATAAAATCTTAAGTGTACCATGAAAACTGAGTATACCAATTTTTTAATGATGGTTCTATATGGAAAATGACTTCATAATTTAGATGTTTTTTTAGATCAAGATATATAATTTAGTTTCATTACTAAAAGCCCAACAGTTAACATGTAGAAAATAAGTAAATTTTATAGCTAATCCAACATGAATATGTCATGTCCATATATTCTCCATGGAATCACAAAATGTAAAGCTATTTTAACACCTAGGTGGAAAAAAACCCTGCTACTATCTAACTCAGGAATATAAACATGACTTAAAAACTCATTCTGTATGAATCAATGCTAAAGAAAATAAACTCTTCCTTAAAAGAAATTGTCACAAATAAGTAACTGCATGATTAATAAGATATGTTTCTACTGACATGTTTATACTTAAGTTTGCATACCTAAAGTCAAGCTAAAAGGTTAAGTTAGAGTCACCTGGTCTAATTGGAAAATGCTAAAAGAAATACATATGGACACATACATGAATGTATACACCACATCACACATATGCCGTGCACTCTCACCAATACGCATATATATCTAGAGATTTCATTTTGTATTGATGAGAAAAGTGAACATAGTATATCTTACTCTCTGTTTATATATATACATACCCATGTACATAATTCAGTATTTCTCTCCCCCAAACTAGCTTCATTTCGTTTTATTTATAAAAATAAAACAATTTCAATAATTTAAAAGCTTTGAATTGAAGTTACGAGAAAATTTATGAAAAATTCACCTTTTTGAGATTTAATCTCAGGGAATGTATTAATAAAATTTATATTTATAAATATAATAATATTTAATATAACATGGTAATATAATATAATAATATTTATATTCAAATATATTAATACAAGTATACGATGTGAAAATTAATGAGTTTTTAGCAACTCTAAATTTCCTCTCAAAACATTTATTAACTTTGCCACAGAAATATAACTAGTTTATGCCGGGCGTGGTGGCACACGCTTTTAATCCCCACGCTTGGGAGGTGGAGACAGGAGGATTGCGCAGGGTCGAAACAAGCCGCGCTGGCTTAGGAGACCCTGTTTCTAAATTTAAAAAAATATAAAATAGGTCTGGGAGTGTAGCCCAGAGGTAGAAGGGCTTCCAGGAACCCCAGTACCAACAAAAATATATATATATATATATATATATATATATATATATATATATATATATATATATATATTATATACACACACATATATATGTATATATATGTATATATATAAATATATATAACTAACTTCATCATTTCTTACTTGAATAGCATTATAACCAAAAAAAAAATGTAGCATATTACAGAAAAATACCAGCTAACATAAATATTTCATCAACATTATAAAAACTCTTTGAAATAGTTGCTTCAATTCTGTCACCTCTGACACATGGCCACTAATCTACTACTAAGTCTGTGTAAATACACACACACACACACACACACACACACACACACACACACATCCTGATTTGACAGGAATTCAAAAACGAGGTTATTACAACTTTCCTATGAACATGTGAAATGCCTATGAGGCCATTTAACAAAAAGCATCCGACACCAACAACCACAGCAGGGAAGACAGCAGGGATGTTACTTTTGCAAAGTGGTCTAGTTTAACATACTTGAAATTAACATTAAAATAAGAAAGTTAACTTACAAACAAAACTTGCTGTATAAGAAATCAGCAGACAACTTATTACTATAGATTATTTTGAACCACTATCATATTTTATTACTTTTTACCATTAGCATCTTATGATTTCAGAAATGTTTGCTATTTGGCTAATTCGACTCACTAATTAAATTTTTAGTTAGTTGAGCCCCAAAGACTTTTTTTTTTTACAAAGAATGTGAAAATTCTAACGGGTAAAAGGTGCACAGTTAAATACTGATTGCCTGAAACTGTCCTAAGGTTGTTTTACTGACAAATAAGCAGTCGTGAATTTATCGGGTGCCCATGATTCCCACTCAACATCCATTAGATAAAACTGAAGTGCTTTCATTTATTCAAAGTCAATCACAACCAAAACATGCTCACTGTGATACAAGAACTGAAGGAAAGTGTTTAATAACAAACATAAAATAAGCCAGGTGTATTAACTGTCAAAACATAAAACAGCTCAAAATATTCCCACGATGAGACAAAAGAGTCACAGGAGAGCAGTGCTACAGAGCAAAGTGAACTGCCTGGGGGCAGAGGGAAAGAGGCCACCTTGGCCCCTGACACACACAGAGGAAGCCTCTCCCTCTCAGACCCAGAGGGGACTAAGAGAAAAACCTGCAAAAACCTGGCTCTCGCTGCTGGAATTGACTTCTTATTCTCTCATCTGCTTGAGCTTTATATTTTAGGTAAAATGTGTGTGTGTGTGTGTGTGTGTGTGTGTGTGTGTGTGTGTGTGTGTGTGTGTTGTACTGGGGGTGGAACCCAGGCTTTTCTACCTCCGGGCTATCCTCCCAGACCTATTTTATACTTTATTTGGAAAGAGGGTCTCACTAAGTTGCTGATAGCCTCACTCAGTAGCTGAGGCTGGCTTTGAACCTGTGTGATCCTCCCATCTCAGCCTCTCAAACGCGGGGATTACAAGCGTGCACCACCACGCCGGCTAGGTAAAGCATATTTTAAAAGAGGATGTTTGGCGAGCACTGGATGACAGGAATCTTGGAGTCCTGACGCAGTCCCATCACCCTTTACTGACACTCACTGCCGAGCTGGTAGGTTGACTCCTTACTGCAGCCAAGTGGCAGACAGCAATGCTACTGCTGCAGGCAGGGGCGCTGGCAGCAATCTAGCGGAAAGAGTGAGGAGAACTATACGCGCAGGCAGGATACAGGAAAGTAAAGCCATCCGGGATCTTTCAGGTGCTTGAAATCAGCCTTCTCTTCGTTAAAGTATGGTGAGAGCCGGGCGTGGTGGTGTACTCCTGTGATCTGGGCTCTCAGGGGCTGAGGGAGAAGGGTCACAGTTTGAGGCCAATATGGGCTACATAGCAAGACCCTTTCCCCAAATAGAAGTTGAAAGACCTGGGGATGTAGCTCAGCGGTCGGCGCTTTCCCGCACATGCAAGCCTCTCCATTCCAGCCCCAGTACCCAGGAAGGGGAGGGGTGCTAAAAGCATGTTTTTTAGAGTCCAGAATGACCAAAAGAATATAAAATCATTTTATACAGTAGCTTCAAAAAGTTACAATTTTAAGTTTTCAAATATTCTTTTTTTTTTTTTTTTTTTTTTTGGTGGTACTGGGGGTAGAACCCAGAGACTTTCTACCTCCGGGCTACACTCCCAGACACATTTTATATTTTATTTGGAAACAGGGTCTCACTAAGTTGCTGAGAGCTTCACTAAGTAGTTGAGGCTGGCTTCGAACCTATGCGATACTCCTGTCTCAGCCTCCCAAGTGCGGGGATTACAAGCATGCGCCACCACGCCCGGCTTCAAATAGTCTTAAGTGAAATAAAATTGAAAAAGTTGTGAGGGCAATCCCCAATGGCTAAGAGTATGTGGGCTGCCACTGAGGCCCCGCAAGTGTAGAAGGCCCTGTGGGGTCCGTGGCTGTCCTCCACTGGTCTTTGGGCCTCAGCCTCCACCCTGAAACGCTGAGAAGTGCCTGAACCTGCCTAGGCACCGGTCACTTTCCTCCACCAGACCTCCACCATGATTCCTCACGCACCATATTTTCACTGGCTGTGGGACCATCCTGAGTCTCACCAAATATCCCCAAACCTAGCACATACCCAGCACCTAGTCAGAATTAAGTAAAATGTCTAAATTCATTGTAAGAAACAATGTCGCAGCAGAAGACATCACCATTAACTACAGAGAGAATAAGAAAGTCTTTAGAGAATAGATAGAGTTGAGCCACGCCTTCAAGTTCCAACTAGATTGAACCAAATGTCTTCGAGGGGATTCTGGGAAAGGGGATTCTGAGAGTACAAGTCAAGAGAAAGTGGGAACAGGGCTGGGAGGTGAACGGTAAAGATAACCAAGTGCTGTAGGATCTGGGAGGAGGAGCGTGAGCAGGGCTGGGAGGCAGCGGGGCTGCTGGAGCAGCCAGGGACCTCTCAGTGGAGCCTGGGAAGGTAAGGGGATCCTGGCGTCCAGAGAGGCTCCCTTGCAGCACACCTCAGCCATTCAACTGTACTCACAACACATTTCTGCATTAAAAACAAAAGAAGTGGGGCCACTTGCTTCACTTCCTACCTGAACCCTCCTGCCAGGCTGTCCTGACCAGAGATTTGTAAGGGTGAAACATACTTCAAAAGCCTACCTGGAAGTATAAAGAAAATAACTATTGGGAAACTTTGTTTCCAGGAGGTGACTATTATTCACTTTACCATGAGAAAATACTAATGGTCATAACAAATTTTATTCATAAAACAACCGTTATGTACGTTTTTAAAAAAATTTTTCAGTTTTGAAATAAAGTTGAAAGTATCCTGTCAGAGATAGTAAAAAGAGTTATCATTAGCCTTCAAAACTGACAAACGAGGAAGACACAAACAAGTACCAGGATAATTAAAACAGCATTGTTCACTTTTCGGGAGAAAAATAAATTGTACTAAAATTATTATGCTAACAAAGCAAGAGAAATATGGGTAGAAAAATGACAGAGATCTGCAAAATTCATAAATGTGCCTTTTGCATAACCACAGTGATCATATTTTATGCTGTCACTGCATTTAATTGCTCACCCTGGTACTTCTCCTCCTAGAAGCCATCAGCATCCCACAGAGCCAGATGCTGAACTGCAGAAAACACACTGTGACCACAGACTTAGGAGAAAGTGGCTTTGCAGAGCTTTGGTGGATGACAAGTTAATTTTCGCAATTATACTTTTTCCAACAATAAATGAAGCTACCAGTTATGACTACTCTCTAAAGAGAGGCAGAAGTTCTTTAAAATAAACTATTCAAATTCATCTTTAAAGCTTCTGTTGATGTGAGAAAGTAACTTTCCAAAAGGCTTTTCTATAACAGGTCCAAAAGCCAAAGTGGCCGCCTCAGCTGAAACACGTGAGCAACGTGCTGAGCACAAGAGGCCAACACTTCTGAAGGCGGGGGCACAGCCAGCGCCGTCTAGGAAACGTCGCGCAGCCCAGAGGCTAGCGTTGTTTAGTTCTGCCACGTTATGCTAAACATAATGCTCAAAGGGTAAATCCATTAGTTATCTTTTTTTTTAGGACTAGATCCAGCTTGTTTATTTTTTATTGGTGCATTGTAGTCATACATCTTAAAGGAGTACAAGGTGGTCACTATCAGTTAGAAACAATGACGTCTGCACAATATTTTTTATACAGGCAAGAAATTGTCTTCAAAAATTATAAAATATTTGCAATGACCTGTCACTTTCCAAGAGTAGTGAAACAATAGGAAATGATGCATTATTAAAACACAGGTTGTCCTATAGGTTAGTATCCCTGTATACATACTATAAAATTTAGAAAATATTATGCCTTGTTTTATGAACTAGAAGACTTGAGAAAAAAGCAAACATTTTCTCTTTTAATAAGCTTTCCCATATTTAAGCGAAAAGCTAATTTCTGATTAGTGTTAATATATTAGAAAAAACTTGAGCCACGTTTTTCTTTTTTATTATTATTATTTTTTGTGGTACTGGGGATGGAACGCAGGGGCTTTTCTCCCACTGGGCTATACTCCCAGACCTACTTTACATTTTATTTGGAAACAGGGTCTCACTAAGTTGCTGAGAGCCTCACTAAGCAGCTGAGGCTAGCTTCAAACCTGAGCGATCCTCCTGCCTTAGCCTCCCAAGCGCTGGGATTACAAGCGTGCGCCACCACGCCCGGCATGAGCCACGTTTTTCAAATGTCTAAGTCAAGTTTGCTTAATGAAGAAAGATATCTAATAAACAACTATTTAATATATATTTTAAAAATGAATTCATTATTAAATGACCTAAAATCAAGTTGATGCTATTTAAATCAGTTTAAGGCCAACACAATGTGCACTGTCAATACAATACATAAAAGATGTTAAAATGTTCTACTAAATCAAATTTCTTAAGACTTTAATAGTTATATAATGATATTGGGTTTAACTTATAAAAATGTCTCATTTTGTTTCCTAATGAAAGGAATTTAGGAAGGCATTGACTCAATAGATATTCAAGACATCGTAATAAAAGTCATAGAATTCAGAAGAATCTTGGGGCCCTTTTACTCCAACGTGCTCTCTTCCTAAACTAGAGTAAAGCATGACACAGCACTACGTTTAGAGGTGTGCTGGAGATGGCTGTCCAAGCACTGAGTGCCCAGGCTCAGGATGCGGCCGCAGAGGCGTCGCGCAGCAGGCCGGGGCTGGGGACCTCTCACTCAGCACTGCTAGGTCGTGCGCTACGATGCATTACTTTTAATGCCTGGTACAAAGATACAGTGGTCAATAACTTTTTATTACTTTTAAATCAACTAAATATATTGAAAAATAAAGCCTTCCAGGGATCACAAGGAATGGAAAATAATCATTTAACCTTACAATGTTTGACAAGAATAATACAAAGGGGGAGTAAGTCCATAATGGGTAATGCCAGCAGCGACTGCTACGATGGAGAAGGGGCCTGCAGACAAGGAAAGAGGCTCCTCCAGCTGGATTTCCAAGTAGAGAGGAGGCAGAAGCACATGGTGCCATGAGGAGGCCCCACCGCTCCTGGAGCCTGAGAGAGGACCTGCTTCGTGGGCCACGTCGCCTCAGGGCCAGGAGTGAGCATGGCAAGGTCATCGCTAAATCGGCGCATGCTGAGACAGCTTTCCATACATTCTCAGCCATGTACATACGCAGCCTCATCAATTATCAAAGACACCCCCTGGTAGATGAAGACACCTCTACTTGTAGATGAAGACATGAATCCCATTCCCCTGTAACTAAGACACCGGAGCCAGAACATGAACCTGTAACTAAGACCCTAGGAGCCAGTTTGGGAATGTGAACTTCTATGAATACAACTATCCGCCTAGTAACCACAAATTTAAATCTGGCAAGGACAAGGTCTCAAAGCACCACCCCCGGAAGTGGCCACACACAAGCCCTTTCTATGACTCAGGCCTGAACAGTATCACACACCTGGAGCTATTCCCAAGCTAACAATACAAACAGAACAAATAAAAACCAAGGAAATGATCTGCTTTGAAATGAACCAAAGTGGAACATTTTGGATGATCAATAACTACAGTAGAGCCGCTATAATAAATTACCACAAATTTAGTGGCTTCAAACAACACAAATTTATTATCTTACAGCTCTGTAGTTCAGGTGTCCAACCCAGGAATCATACAGCTAAAAGCAAGATGTCCCTGGAGCTGCATCTTTCCTGGACCCTCCAGGGCGACTCTGCCTTGGCGGTTGCCCATTGCTAAAGGCCACCACACCTGCCGGCCCTCGGCCACCTGCCCGTTCCAAAGCCTTGGTGCAGGTCCTCTCCTACAGCATCACCAGGCGCTCCTCATCTGCAGCCGTTCCCACAATCAAGTTCGCTTGAATCGGGCCCACCCAGGTCACCTCTCTGTTGTAAGCTCAGCTGACTGGCTGCATTAAATCCCAATGCAATCTCCATCCCCCTCCGCCATATAATAGTGGAGTTAAAACTCCAGGGATTATGAGAGACATGAGTACTTTGTTGGGTGGAGGGTGTATTATTCTGTCAAAAATAAAAAACCCAAGATGTAAAACTAGGTATTAACTAAAACGCAAATTATAGATAAGCTATTTCGAAGATTTATCACCTACCCAATGAAAGAAGGATCAGAAAGAACGGGTAAAAACAATACCTCATTCATTTTAAACTCTTTTCTCATTCTGAAAGGACATTAGGAAAAGAACTACAAGTTATTTGAAAAGACTCTTTAAATCATGTAGCAAAAAATAGAGGATCTGTCTTGGTCATTTTGCTCAGGCCTATTCCATCTCGTCCGAGCTCGCTAAGCTTGGCCGCTCTGTTCACAGAGCTGGTTCTTCTCTCTCCACTCACATTTCCTACAGTTACTCTAAAAATACACAACAGGCCTGGCATGGTTGCACACGCCTGTAATCCTACACCTTGGGAGACTAAGCGAGTAGAACCACAGGTTCCAAGACAACCTCAGGAACCTAGGGAGATCCTCTGCACCTCAGCAAGACCCTCTTTCAAAATAAAATAGAAAATAGGGGCGGGATCCATCTCAGAGAGAGAAAGCTCCTGGGCTCTATCCCAGAACCACCAAAAAAAAAAAAAAAAAGTAGATAAGAAAAGTCAAGCATAACGATTAACTCAAATGAATGTCAACTTCTGAGCTGGTGAAAACCAGCAAAGTATTATGTAATAAACTTTATATGCTTTTTACTGCTTAAAAAAAAGAAAAAAATCATCTATACTAAATCATTTGAAACTAGCAACACCGTGAGGAATATTTATAGAAATATCAGTCAAAGAAAAGTAAGGTCAACAGTCCCACAATTAAGTATACAGTGCAGGCAGACAGTATTCCTAGTGTTTGAATGTCTAGGGTAAAGAAATGGGCACTTATAAAGGGGAGAGGTAAATTCAGTAAAAATACTATAATATTTCCCTAAGCCAAACTGTTCATAAATTTTAGACATGCTCATTAGAAAAACAGACATGAAGAACATGTACAATTATACATTCTACTAATAGTAGAAGTCTCAATTAATTATGATTTATATGAAAATATTAAAGAATCAATACTAATATGAGAAAATAAAAAATTAGAAGTATTGCACTATGCCAGAGAAGTGTACATTATTTTTTCTTCATTTTTATTTTCCTATTAATGAGTATAAACTGCCATATTATTCAAATCAATTAAGTAGAATAGACATAATGTGCAAAAACCATGAAAACTTAAATACTGTGATAACTTGTTGAAGTTAAAGTTTATGTGTCCTAATTTATAACTGGGTTAAAAATCACAAGTAACAAAAGGCACATTGCAAAAATTTATATCATTAGCATATTTATATGAACATACAAAATGATTATAATTCCTTTAAACAAAAAATGCAAAAGACTCTTTTTTCAGGTCAAGGTTCTCTTTTAGAAAGTACACACTTAAGCGGTTCCTAAATTCACATCAATGTCGATACAGTCATGCTCCCGAGTAGAAAGTAACTGAAAACCTGCATTCCCTCCACTGAATCTGGCTTCGAGAAGTCGTACACACAGCAAAGCTGGAGGGGACACAAGATGCTCCTGGATAGTGACAGGATTATTTCAAAGACCAATTATATCTCTTCATTCCCTTTTGCTTAATTAAAGCAAAAGGCATCAAATTCCTTCTCAGCAGTAATCAAGTGGAAGCCGCATTGCACAGATACAGTAATTAACTTAACCTTATCACTGAACTGTATTGGGTCACTCAAGTGCGGCACGGCATCAAAGCTGAGAATCAATGCTCTCGGGCTGGCATCTCGGAGGAGCCCGGGATTGAGTAACGCCCTCCGCAAATGGACAGGCTTTGTTCCTGCCCAGCTGCACTGGATAAGGCTCCTGCTCGTAACTGTCATGTGGCAGCTTAGCCATTTCATCATTGTCCATTAATACATTATCAATACTGTGAACACGTTACTACAGAATTACTTGTCAAAGTAAACAGATATTATAGATTCTGTGCATAAATGCAACCAATGCGGATTTGGGTTTTGGTCGTACATTTGCAAATAGGATAGATTATCAAAATTTTTAAATATACAGCTAGTAAAGTTTTAAGTTCTAGAAAAAAATGTGTTTTGGGAATTTCAGTGACTCATTCTATGTTCCATCTTTCAACAGATGTATACAAGGGTGGTTTCCACAGGACTTAATCCAACCTAAAAGACGGATGTTTATGGAATTTTTGAAGATTAAATTTATTCAATTATGCCAATTTACTTGATATTTTATTTGTTTTACTGGAAAATATTTAAAAGTATAAGAAATCATTATTTGATATGCATAGCTTAGAGTCATCTATTCATTACTCCCAGTTAAGTTCTAGCATATTTTGTTATTTTCCTAAAGGATCAAAAATTATGTTGCCAAGATATTATTTTGAGGTCTTTCACTTTCACCAAGTAAGACACTAAATCATAGGGGACGATTATCAGCAAATTCCCCGCGACAGGCCCTAAGCCTGCTGAGGTAATGCAGCTGACAAACTTTGATGCGCCATGCCCGGGCACATTATGTTCATGTAGTGTGTACATCTGGGCACCCTTTATGGCAATGCAGCAAACAGCCAATCATTTATTCCACTCTAATTAGCACACATGTAAATCCTCACCAATCAAGCCGCGCGCGGGGTTACTGTTGTGGCAGCCATACAGCAAGCTGGCAGAACCACACGGAAGTAGGAGAAGACACTCCTGGGCCTGATGCGAACCTGCCGTCACACCAGGCCGCTCCCCACGCACGCTGCGACCAGTTTTCCCTTCAAAAGTGATCAGGGAGCCCAAGAGGAAAAGGTCAGCAGGCAGGAAGCAACTGGCCTCAATTCTGGGTCTTTGTTTGGTCCACCTAGGAATACACCTGAAGCAACATGGTGCTCCATCACGTAAAAGCACAAGACTTACCACAAGCCAAAGGAAGAAGTCAGAAACAGGCTCCGTGACAGGACACAGGGAAACTCTGAAGAAAGACCCTCACCCACAGTATGCTGTGACTTGTGGATGGGAAAAAGTATGACGTGAAGCCACGTGCATCTCTGTGTGATATGATACCAAATGCTCCGCAGTGTCTAGTGGTATGTTCTAAGCCTCTATGGCATACTTCCTCTTTACTAGGAATTTTTAAAATATCCCGTAAAAACTACCAAAATCAATAACTCCACCTTTGAAGATATCTTTATAACTGAATACAGAAGATGTATATGTATCATCCAGTTTGAAACTTTTCTCTATGGATTCTGAATTACTTCTTTCACCAGAATGAAATCCTAATTGCTATTTTTACATGATATCATGCACAAGAGTATAGCATTTTAAAAACTAAGAAAAACTCAAAGTTATAAAAAAGATTTCTCCCAGTAAAAATTAATTTTTATTTAAAAATTTTTACTAAACAGGCTTTTCTAAGAAATATCAATGTATACTGTTTAACATACATTTAACTTGCTATTATAATTTTTGTCAGAAAAATGGTGGGAAATTCATTCGGTAAACATTTGCTGACAGCCTCCTACGTGGCAGCCCTGCACAAGGTTCAAGAGAATCGATGGGCCACAAGGACACAACCCCAACTTTCTAGAAAGTGCGGATTTTCTAAGGAGAGTTGAGTCAACAGACAAGACACTGAGGTGACAGTGGATAAATATATAAGACCAATACCAGAACGAGCCCAAATAATTTTAAAGGATCAAGAAGTCTTCTTCAAGAATGTGGAGCCATCTGATTTCTTAAAATGTTTATGACTGGAAGTAATGACCTAATAACTATTTGCTAATAACCTACCTGTGCTAGAGAAGTGTCCGGGGAATAGACCAATATGCTGGAATCTGTGCTTGTGGACTCAACAGTGAAGCTGGAGAGAAAGACCTGAAAAGCACGGGCTCACACAGAAGCCTGTAGAGCCCCGTGGAGACCGGCATCTGCCAGGGAGCCAGGGAGGCCCCAGGGCATGAGCCCCCACCTGGCCTGAAGATCCAGCAGGGCTCAGAGTCAGTGTTCAACCAGCCCGGAAGAAGAGCAAGCGGGTCCAAACACTCTCAACGCCTCTCTGTGGTTTGTGTGATTTGTTTTTCTCTGAAACATTCACCTAACATTCCCTCTTGCGCAGCTTTTGTTGCTGGTGATTGTTTTCTGACTGTCCTACATTGAAGGTTGGTGGGGGTGTTCACCGCTGAACCACAACCCAGACACGGGATCAACTCAAAACAGGCTGGGGGCACGGATGAGCATTCAGCACACGGGCCACACACATGCACACAATTCTGGCTTGATCAGATCGAGGTAGTGCGAATCTCCTCAAATAACATGAATCAAGGGAACCACTGTTACGTACACATAGATTCAAAGAGGGTATTACAGATTATACAAGGACCATCACAGTTCTTCAAAAAAAATAGCAAAGGCAATTCCTACGTGGTCTGCAAAGCTCAAAGGTAAATCATTAAAGATGACAATGAAGTAGCAAATCATAGAGATTGCACTAATGTAGGACACAAAAGAGGAAGAGTTTGACTTACAAAGTCTAAAAAAATAACAAAATAATCCTGTAAAATATTTCTAGAACAATTTAAAATTGTTTTTGTGGTAGAAATTTGATTTTAATATAACTCATTTATATAGCTATATAACCATCTAACACCATAATCCAAAACGTCCACAATGATGACTATCCACACTGCACCAAGTGACGTGTGTGTGAATGTCCTGAGGGGATGATGTGGACAGACAGAACTAGACGCGTGGCTCTACATTAGACCTAGTGTTTGGATGCAAAAGGAAAACGAGACAATGATCTTTAGTAGCTGACAAAGACCACAGCTCACAGACAAGTCAATGCAAACAGGATACGAAAGATATAACACAGACTCTTTGATCTATTAATAGTAACCATAGTTTTGTGTTTTACATGCACAGATTGTTCTCACCTGCAAAAGAAAGTTCACATATCACATCAAGACCTTATTTAACCTATTTCTTTTAATTTTCATATTGTCAAAAATGTCCAGTATTTGTTTTCTTTCTATTTACAAGATGCTAGCTATTTAATTTTTAAATGTATCCCTACTTATCTAATCACTAATAAAGGACAACAATACAATTTTATCAACAGAAGAGAATTCTGAGTTTTGCCATACAAAAAGCTATGGGTTCTATTTCATAAAATAAACATTTTCGAACTAGGGCAAACAATATTCAAAAATTTATTAAAATAGAGTCTTAATCTGCCAATATAGATGTAGAGGGCTAAAGATATGAAATACATGCACAAAACATTTTAATAGCCATTATTGTCTACTGCATCTGAAGAAATAATTTTAACACACTTAATAAATTTAAAGAGCACTATGGAGTGAACAACATTTGGTGGCCCTCTCGTCATGCCCACACAGGGGCAGCCCATTCACTGAAGCGGAGACACCAAGTCCGTGTCTTCCCATGATCCCGGAGCCTCAGATGCCCTCTCAGCAAAGTCTTGGTTCACCCACCTCCAAGAGTGGAGCAGAGGGAAATACACCCACTTTCTCTAAGCTTAATTAAGGCACTACTATATGGCAAGTTGGGATTACTAATCTATAAAAAAATAGTTGGAATTACTTGTATACAAGAAAAAAAAAAAGAAAGTTTTTTTTTTCTCAAAACACCATAAGGATTTGTCAATCCTTTATAGCTCTACTCAGAAACAAACTCAACAAGATAATAATAAAAATGTTTTAGATAACAGATGCAGTGAATCTTAGATGATAATAATATGTCAATATTCTACTCACAGCAGTAGAGCATTCGGGACTGCTGTGGGAAAGCCTGCTCTCCTAGAGATAACGCCTCGCCTCCTGAGCCGCGAGGACCCCGGCGCGCCGCAGGACAGGACAGTGTACCTGCGACTCTGCAACCCAGAAGGCCTGCCAACAGTTGCCTTCACTTCATTTTCTCTTAAAAGATATAACTCCTAATGCAGCATCTAAGGTAGAAGGCTATCTCTCTTAAGCCAGTAATACTAGCACGGCAAGTTAATTTAAAATGATGAACCTGCGAACTTTAGTGAGGAGATGGACAGAAAAGTTTATCAACACCCTAGTCATACAGCTAGGTCTGGGCCACACTTCACAACAGTGAGAGCTACGATCAGGAAGACAAAAATGAGCTGCTCTGTATTTCATTGTCACAATTGTAACTATTTACTTACATACTGTTCAATAGCATACCTTGACTGGATAGAATTCCACAGAAATCACTACAGAGGACCAATAAAAACAAACTTATTTAAACATGTAAAGAAAATAAAGCAAGAATAAGGATATTTGTTAGTACATCATTTTTATTACTGAAAACATTATTATATTTGGTAAATATCAATGCTCAGAGCCCAGAAGAGATACAGAGAACCTTTTGTGATGGCCTTGGAATGTGTCATCCTAGCTACACTATGGGCTCTATCTCTTAGACTTCCCTACCCTTATAATTTCAGTGGGGAGGACCACGAGGGCGATTCCTGTGGGGCACTGTGGAGAGCAGACATGACAAGTAGCCACATGTAGCCCCACACCTCACCACCTCTCTACCAGGTAAATTCACCAAGGTGAGCAGGCCTGCCGCTCAAGTGCTCCACCTCCATCAGGATGCGCCATCAGTTTCTCCAACACCAGGACCAGGCACGTGTGGGGCGAGCTGCCTGGACAAGAGTGCTGGGCCCTCCAGAAGGCCTCCACCCTCAAGGTGGACAGCAGTAAGTATCAACACAGACCTCTGTCCTTGTTCACAGACCCCAGTCGTGGTAATAGGTTCCTCGTGTTCCAACTCTCCTCCTGTTCCTGCTCCCCTCCTGTGCTCCATTTCTCTTCTTCCCAACTGTTTGCTAATACATTTCAAGTTCCACCACCAGATCCAAAGAAAACAGACCCACAGAGACTGCTTGATGAGAAACTGCAACTGCATATGGCCAACCCGAGTGCATAGCCAGGCATGTGCTATGTATGTGTGTATGAATGCATGTTTATAAGGAAACATACATTTACACTGAAGTAAATATGTGTAAAGTCTACTCTGCCTCTCTGATAACCATTTAACCATTAAGTAACTCAATTATTTGCATTAAATATTCACTTTGTAATTTAAAAACTCAATTTTAAGGCCTTTCTCTACTTGAAACAGAATACTCACTATAATAAAAATCATTAATATATATATATATATATATATATATATATAATTAAAAGCATATACATTACCAATATAGATCAGTCAAAACACAGGTGATATTAAGCCAGGCACAGAGGTGCATGCCTATACTCTCAATACTTGGAGGCTGAGACAGGAGGATTGCAGATTCGCGGCCAACTTCAGCAACTTAGTGAGGGCATCTGCAACTTAGTGAGACCCTGTTTCAAAATAAAATAATAAAATAGGGCTGGGTGTGTAGCTCAGCGCTAGTATGCCTCTGGGTTCAATCCCCAGTACACCCCCCCCCAAAAAGGACTGGGAAAATTACATGTTTATCTCACTTTATGAACTTCAGCATTTTTAAGCTGTTGTATAAAAGATGAAGGACTTGCCTATTTAGCTATCTATTTGTGGTAACTTCTATTGTAAATGCCAAGATGTATTTAATAGAAAAAAAACTTACAGATACAAATAAAACACGAGCATCCTTCTCATTCCATATCTAAACTCAGAACCCAGGTTCCTCCTCGACCCTGAGTTAGGGCATCCGCAAGTGGGTGCCACCCACAAAGCAATGCAGTAAGATGCAACCGCACTTCATCAGCAGCCCTCCAAAATGCCAAGCCATCTCTGATCTAACTCACCTGAAGAGCTTTCAACACCAGAACGCTCAGTCATGCTTCCTTTCTAGACATTTCCCTACAATAACGGTAGTTGAGATGACATCCCGGAGGGCTATGCTCAGAGCAATCTAAAACATAAGCAAACTAACCAAACTCTACGTCAAGCTTGAATGTTAAACTTACGAAATAAAGTTGGCATAGACATGTATTCAGAGGCTTATGAAGTCTACTTCCTAATCCACAAAATAATCTGTATTCAGAAAGCAATGCAAAAATGTATAAAAGAGGTGTACAGGAGAGACAGAGGGGAGCTAAATTATTTATAGACCAAAGACTAAGTCTAAAAGAAAGTGGGATAGGAAAAAAATTTAAGAAGGAGAAACTAGTGTCTGGTCTAAGATTAGATTCTAATCACAGAAATCATCAAGTGGAAGAAAGAGAGCCCATGTCAAAATTCTTGAACAAGAGCCGGGCGTGGTGGCGCATGCTTATAATCCCCACGCTTGGGAGGCTGAGACAGGAGGATCGCAAATGTTCGAAGCCAGCCTCAGCTACTTAGTGAGGCCCTCAGGAACTTAGTGAGACCCTGTTTCCAAATAAAATATAAAAATGGGTCTGGGAGTATAGCCCTGGTGGTACTGGTTTCCACCTTGTACCTTGAACAAGAAGTTTGCCCTGGCAGCTGTGTCCCCCGGTGGAAGGGCCAGAGGCCCCGACTGTGGCTCTGAGGAGCGAGGGGCCGGGCACTGCTTGTTTTTGCACAGGTGCTTCCATACAGGCAGCTCGAGTTACAGCGCCTGCGTACTTGTGAGTCTACAGCATACACGCACAGCATGAATCGCGATCCACCCCGAGCAAAACGTGGAGGTAGTGAGAATATACTAAACACAGGGAAAAGCAAAGTAAACCTCAGAATGGCTCATTTCTGCAAAAAGTTGTTTTCTTTCTGTTTGCCACAGTAAGCTATTCCTTTGTGATGAGTTGGTTGCTCAATGTTTTATTTAAGGAGAGGCAAACTGCCTTTGGTGCCAAATAGCACTTGTGATGATTGCCTACTCTCTTCGTCCGTCTGGCTTCCAAAGAAAAATACCATAGCCTCGCGGTTTAAACAACAGAAAGTTCCTTTCCACCAAACTGGAAGCCTGAGACACCTGCAAGCCCAGAACGCAAACCTCACCAGAAAGGGACCGTCCTGGACCGCGTCCCTCTGCTTTGTGAAGACACACTATGTGCACAGAGGAGGGGGCAGTTGTCTGGTGTCCATCCTACTGTAGCAGGGTCTACCCATAATACCTTGTCTCACCATAATTGCCTCCTATAGGCCCTGTCTCCAAATACAGTCACACTGGAGGCTACGATTCAACAGGTCACACAATTCACAAGGTCACTCCTACCATCAGAAATGGTATTTATGTATTTATTAGTTTTCTTCTGGCACCCTCAGAAAACTAATAAATACATTTAATTGTTGGCAGAAGAATGCTAATGGACAAAAGCATAGGCTCCTGAGAAAAACCAGTGACTGCAACTGTAAGACATCAAGGCCAAATACCATGCAGAAAACATGTTTGGCACCAATCCTGCTTCCCTCCTCTCCTAAAACATACCCTGAAATGGTTTAGACCCTGCAAATAACCAGTTGGGAACTAAATTCCCTCTGAAAGAAACAGCAAACCAATTTGGAAATGAAGTTAAGAAGAACCATAGATAAGGAAAGAGGAAACTGAGACCTAAAGGGACAACAGGATGGAGAGCCTGGAGAAGTGAGAACTGGGGAGACGACTCCAGAAAATAAAACAATCAAATTAGCTCAATTAGCCCCTGCTGGAAGAAAGCAGAAAGTGCTGACGTCACTACCGGTGACATCGCGCTCCTGGCACCCTTACCAAAGCAAGGTTCCGCAGTTTTCTACTGGGACAGGAAGCAACAGAGATAGTCTTGATGTAAAGAAAATGTCAAATATATGCACAGTATACCAATTAGATGGCTTTATCTAGAACGTTTCTCCCTAGAAAGGAAAAGGCTTTAAATCTTGGTGGACTAATATAATTTATTCAAAAATTCACACTGCATAAACTCCAACTGTAAGACAATTTGGGGGTTTGGAACATGGAGGCATATTAAGTTTAGTAGGCCACTCAACGTAGAACAAAGTATTTCCCTTTCAACAAAATGTAGTTTACTATCCAAATGTCATTAGAAAAAGAACGGATTGTAAAGTCTAGATTAATTCATATGTGTGATGTGTTTGATGTATTTTTTTAAGCACAGTAGCCATATATATGCTATGGGAGTAGAGCACTAATCACATTGTAAATGTCAAGGGTAATGATAACTTAAATAGTACAAACTCACATTTTGGGGCAACTAATTTACTAAGAGAAACATGCGCACATAATTTTGTCTCAAGAGAACCAACTCTCACAAATTACCTCGAGTCTCTCAACAAAATGAGTACTACAAAGTCTCAGAAAAGCTGTGTGGAACTACGAGATCCCTTACTTAAGATACAATTAAATATGCTGTTTAATATTTTAACTGTAAAAAGAAAAATCTCACACAAAACAGGGAAACACTTCAAGATAAACCCACATAACGAAAGGAAAACCCCGCTTAGATTTTCCAAATCTAGCAAATTAAGACCAAACCCGGAAGGCAGGGCTGGATAATGTCTAGACTATTTACTAGAGCAGCTCGCTTATTCTGTGCCTTCCTAGCTCACCAGTCCTTTACCAACAAATCAGAGCACCCATGCAATCTGAAAACTTGAGCGACTTTTATAAATCTCCAAAATGGTCCCAATTTCCCGCAGTTCAGGTAGCAACCTCCAGCTCCAAAGGATGGATCTGAGTTCCCACACGCAGCCGTCCTTGAGCAGGATGGATCTGAGTTCCCACACGCAGCCGTCCTTGAGCTAAGAGCCCAAGGACCCTCAACTCATGATTTCAAACAACACATTAAATGGCCTTTTATTACTGACAAGGGCTTTGCATGAGATGGCTAAAATCCAAACATATAATTGGGTAATGTGCACAGTTGTAATCCCATTACTTGGGAGGCTGAAACAGGAGGATCTCAGGCTTGAGGACAGCCTCCACAGTATAGCCAGACTCTTAGCAATCTAGTGAGACCCTGTCTCAAACTAAAAACTAAAATAGAGCTGAGGGTGTGACTCAGAGGACGAACTCTCCTGAGTTCAATCCCCAGGACTAAAAAACTGTACAACTAAAAACAGAGATAAGAGGCAATAGCTCTTGCAGATGTCTTTGCTCATGGATTCATTCTGCACTTAAGTGTGTCCAAATGCAGATGTAATCTTTGTGGTGAAATACAGAAGAAAATATTTGTCTGATGTCATATGAAATTGAGCTGAAGTGAATTTTAATGTGGCTAGTGCCAGAATTCTAAATCTATTAATCAATGATTCAGAAAGAAGAATCTGGGTGAAGGGTAGTAAAGGAGGCAAAGGGAAGGAAAGCTCGGTGTTCTTTATTCCTTTTTGCCTAGAGATAATGGCAAATACAACCTTTTCCAATCTCTTTTTACAGCACGGTAACTATACACTACATGTGCACATTCATTATTTGTGTGCTTATTTGTTTGGGGGGAGAGGAAAGGAGAGGAGAAGAAATTGAGAGCATTAAAAGGTGGCCAGTACACTCTTCCCAGCCTCCACCTCCCTCGGCTGCTAATCAGCGCCCCCTTCTGAGCCTCCTGAACCTCAGGCATGCTTCAGGAATCATGGGAACCAAGCTAGTTCAAATTACCGGTCTGTCTTTCTGGACCAGCACTGGACGTTCACGGTCCTTTTGCTCTTCATACGCTGAGTGCCCAGCCAAGGGCCCGATCGCCGACCCACAACCAATGCTGACTGCAGAAGTAAAGAACAGGGGCTGGACCGGGGAAGGTGCGTGACCGTGGCTACTAACTCCCTCCCCTGGGCAGGCCACAGAAACTACCATTTCCCCCGATGGGGTCAGAGAAACTCTAATCTTCCACCTCCTCTGCAAGAAAAAAAAAATGAAGGTGCTCTTTATCTGACAGTAGGTCATGAGGCCCAGAGGACACCTATCCTGCTCTGGCAGGCGGGAGGACTGCTACACCGATGGGCAGGCAGGAACCAGAACCGAGAGACTTGCTGGGTTTCTGGCCCAGTGGGTCAACACCCGGCCACACCACTTGAATCCAATCACATCTCAACACAGCTGTCCACGATTCAATCATGCCTGTACCACAACGTCTCATAAGAATCTCAAAGGGAAGGGCTCAAGAAGCTTCCAGGCAGCTCCGGCGCTCCTGGGGTGTGGCACTTGGCGAGGGCAGGGGCTCCATGCCCTGCCCCGCCTCACCTGTGGCCCTTCATCCCTACCTACACCTCCTTTATGATGAACAGTCAGCCAGGCAGGTGGCACCCTGAGGTCTGTGACGGGGCTTGCAGGAGCCCCGATTTACACTGGTCAGTCAGAAGCACAGGTCAAGTGGCCTTAGCTTGCACCTGCCATCCAGGGGGCTGGGAGCTGGGTGGGCCCGAGTCCTCACCAGGGGAGCGGATGCTATCTCAAAACTGACACACATATCAGAACTGCGCTGGATCAGAGGACCCCAGCGGTGCGCTCTACTGCAGAAGCGAGTGCTCGCCGGGAGGAGAGTCTCCACATCTTCAGGTCACTTCTGTGTTGAGTGCGGTGTAGGGGCAAAGGAAACACTGTCAGCTTGTTCTTCCAAGACTCAGCTCCCCCAACTCCCCAACCTTTCAGAGAGAAACTGCTCTTTCTAATAGACACAAGCAACAACATACAAACCTTAAAAATGCCATCAGCTTATCAGGGCAACAATTATGAATAACAAGGCAAGAGGCAAATGATTAGCACAGCCACGCTGGTTATAAGTCCATCTGCTAATATGTCCAGGTATATAAATGTAATATACACTTAAAGGTCTGCTTTGCTGAATCACACATGGAATTTTTTTAAAAGTTCATACTTTATTAAGTTCAGAAATCCTTAGTTGGACATGATATTCACGTGTAAATAATTATTGAAATTGAAAACCTTGATAACTGTCATTACCATGATTCTGCATCCATTGTGTGCAAAGGGAAAAAAACTTAAACAAAATAACAAACTGATTTAGGACTCCATCAGCGGAATGTGTTTCTGCACTGGTGACCTGCACATTATAATGAATAAAAGCAATCAAATATGCTGATATGATGCTGGCACTGACTAAAAACAATAGATTTTTCCTCTGTAGCTGTTTGTATTATCAAGGATTTTAATCTATTAAAATAAATTCTATAACCATTAAAAACTTAGGTCATTGATTTATGCCTTAATCCAGACATGCTGAGCTCTTCAAAATAAAAGTTCCAAAATAGCATGCACTGCAAATCGCAATTCTAACATAAAACAAATGTTAGCATGTTAGCATCTTTCCTGAATACATTGTAGTATATTAATTGTTGGTCTTGGTAATGTAGCTTATTAGTTTTGCATAATTTAAGTTTTAATTCATCGTTTAATTTTTAATTAAGTAGTTTTTTCAAGATGTGCTTTCTGCTTAAATGTTAGTTAGCCACTAAACATGGTGCATATAAAACACTTCTACGGTACAAATATATGACACTGTCGTGTATTATATGATTTCTCTATGATCTCAAATATGAAAGTAATCATAACAGTTTATAGTCTTAAAAACTAATAGCCATTTTAATTTGTCATGAATATTTAAACGATTTAAGCTCAGAGACAATGCTTGGGAAACTGCAGTCCTGAATGCAAAAGTACAACCATCTCACTATCTCCACAAAGCAGTCTTCCATATTTTTGTTTAAAAAAAAGTGTCCTTTTTCTGGAATATCATACTCTGTATTAAGAGCTAATTTGTATTTTATTTTCCTGTGAAAACTCTCGGGACCCATACCCAATGATACATATTCCCCTCGTGGGAGTAAAGGCATGAAGACCATCCCACCTCATAGAGAGCAAAAGACCCAACGTGAATGGAGAAGAAGCCTGGAAGGTTGGTGAAGGAAGCGCTTGTGGCCACGTCAAGCTGGGAGAGCAGACCGAGGCCCAGTTAAATTTCCAAGATATTATCACAGTAAATGCTACACTGTGCCCTCAGAGTAAGTGCTTCAGAGGCCCTCCTTTGGTTGCCTCTAGACAAAGCTCTCCAAAGCAGGCGTCATTAACAGAGAATTAAGTCTTATCATCCATAGACCTTTAAAAAAAACATTATATTTTAATAAACTTTTGTAGGTTGTCATTCTATTCAATATGTTTTCTAACTGCCTTTATTTGGTTTTTATGTGTTATATGGCCTCAATCTGATGATATTAAAAAAGAATGTGGATAAAGAAAACCTAAAAGACTGTCTGTGCAGACCGCTTGCTACACCAAGGCCCTCCACAAATCCCCCGTTCCAGCTTGGCCACCATCACTCCGGGACACAAGGCCACTCAGCTGTACCTGCTGAGACGCCCAACTCACGGGGACCAGCAGCGCTGGGATCTGACGGGAAGCACGTCTATGTATGCACACCCACGATGTGTTTGCTTTTTATTTGGAAAACAAGCTGCCGAGAAAAGTTCTATGGAGGCTTTTAGGATCCATATCTTCACAGCTATAAGCAAAACTATAAAACAACTGCTCAAAATAAAATAAACTCGCATCTAAATTTACATTTTAGTCTTCACGTCTTCAGCATTTGATCCAGCATGAGGGGCGCTATCATATCAGGAGGAAAAATAGAGTGACTTTCTCTGGAGGGCAAGGGTCTTTCCTACTCTAAATCATGCATTGCTTACTTTTGGAGCTTACATGACCATATCGTTTCAGGGCACAGGAAGAAGAGTGAATTGTGTGCTCAGTGGCAGGTGTAACAAAGGCCATCAAAAGGCAGAAGCTAACACAGCCTGCCTTCAGCGTGGCCTTCTCCAGTGGCAGCTCCGTGCCTCTCTCTCTCCACAGCCAGGTCACAGGCATCCCTCTGCACCCTCGCTCCGTGCTGTACACAGGTCCTGCGAGAACCAGGAGAACCTCCTCCAAGCAGCAGTCCTCGTCCAACTGCATCTGTGAGCCATCCGAGCCATGCGCCAAAGTGCCCTCTCCCCTCCAGGGGAACAGGCAGCGGCAATCCAGCAGCACGGTGCCAGGGATTTCCAGATAACCCAATCAGAACTTCACTGTGCCAGACACCCAAACCGGAGACCCCCTTTCCATCAAATACGGATTCCACTACACTGGACTCCCAGGGCACATCTCTGCAGATTTACCACCATAAATATTTGTCAAACAACACACCAAGGTAGACACAGCAAATTATCATCTCTATTTCACAAAGTAGGAAACCAACTGCCCGTGGAGAACAGATGAATGCTTGGTACAGATTCATGAGAAAGGAAGAGAAAAAAATTAATGTTTGGGTGAAGGCGATGAGAAAACTAGTCAACATATATGGCGATACAGCTATTCCTCCTAATTCCAAATCACATAATATTTCTAAATCTTTGGTTTCTTAGATAAAAGCAATAGAGAGCAAACTGGGGTATCATATGCAGAATTTTAAAAATATATTGAGGGCTATTAAAAATAAATCAGAGCCAGGAATGGTGGAGCACACTTGTAATCCCAGCATTTGGGAGGCTGAGACAGGAGGATCACAGTTCACACACAGCCTCAGCTACTTAGTGAGGCCCTTTGCAACTCAGTGAGACCCTGTTTCAAAATAAAGAATAAAAAATAGGGCTGAGGGATGTGGCTCAGAGGTAGAATGCCCCTGGGTTCTACCCCCAGTAATGCCACACACACACAAAAAAAAAAATCAGAGCCTGGAATGACAGTGGATGCCTGCAGTCCCAGTTACTGGGGAGGATGAGGCAGGAAGAACCCTTGAGCCCAGAGGGGCAACACAGTGAGACCCTATCTTTTAAAAAATAAAAAATCAGCCAGTCACACATGGTGATGCACACGTGTAATATACATACATGAGAGGCCGAGACAGGAGAATTATAAAAAAATACAAAACGGGATTAGGAATGTAATTTAGAGATAGAATGCCCCTGGGTTCAATCCCTAGTACCAAAAAAAAAAAAAAAAAAAACCACACCACAAAAAGGCTTTGGCACAAAAAATAGGCTAGAACAGGAAATCTTCAAAGAACAGAGAAGCTACATAGAAAAATGAGGAGTCATTTAGTATGTGCGCTTTGTACAATCTGACCAGGATCCTCCTGTTGCCATGCTGGATGTCCAGAATGTGTCACATAAAGTAGGGCGTTTGCATCTTGACTGCCAACAGACTGTACAAAGAGACTGGGGCAACCTGGAGGGACGTGGGTGATATGCAAACAAAAAAAGCTCATTTCTACAACATGTATTAAATCCCCGCGCTTGGGAGACGGAGGCAGGAGGATCGTGCAGGTTCAAAGCCAGCCTCGCTGGCTTCAGAGACCCTGTTTTGAAATAAAAAATATATATAAAATAGGTCTGGGAGTGTAGCCTGGAGGTTGAAGGGTTTCCAGGAACCCCAGTACCACCAAAAAAAAAAAAAAGCAATTAAAAATAGATAATCTATTTTTTTGTGGTACTTGGGCTAGAACCCAGGGGCACTCTATCTCTGAGCTACATCCCCAGCCCTAATTTTTTTTTTTAATAATTTTGAAACAGAGCCTCACTGAATTGCAAAGGCCCTCGCTAAGTAGTGGAGGCTAGCCAAGAACCATGATCCTCTTGTCTCAGCCTCCCAAATGCTGGGATTACAAGCGTGGGCCACCACGCCCGGCAAAATCGAAAATCTTAATAAGTGAAAAACATTATTACATAGAGGAAAAAAAGACTTATCAGAAGTAAAAACAATAAACAGAAAATACAAACTCTTGGCCCTGAATTCTATATCCAACAAAAATTTCCTTCATAAAGGAAGAAAAACTAATGATTCCTAGACAAAAATCTAAGAAAATCCCTCACCAACAGATGTAACATATTAATCATTAGAAGTTTTCGGGCAGAAAGGAAATTACAACAATTGGAAATGTGATTATAAACAAAGAAATGAAGAGCCTCAGACCTGGAAAAAATAAATAGATTTAATAGATTTTACTTAAGCAGTTAACTGATTTAAATAAAAACTGCCTATGAGGTTCTGTAACATCCATGATACATATAAAAATAGAATGTATGAAAACAAAAGTCAAAAAAAGCAAGCAGTAAAAAAAAAAAAAAAAGCATATTTTTCAAAGTGTCTTACGTTTCACATGGGGCATATGATTTGATGTTGCAAGATGCAAGGTATAAACTCTGGAGTTTACTAAAATAATAGAGCAAAAAATGTTAGCCAATAAGCCAAAAGTGAAGATTAAACAGAACCCTAAAAAAATTAAAAGAAAGAAAAAAGTAAGAAAAATTATTTAAAGAATATAATGCTGTATTATATTCTAACATTATAATGCAATTTATAGTGATAGTGACACTGTAATGTACCAGCAAAGGTATAAAAATAAAATAATGTTACCCCTAGAAAAAATAAGTAAATTATAAAGAATATAATGAAACAAACAAACTACAAGGAACAATTTAGTAGACTTAAGAAAAACAATATCCAGATAAAAATGCAAGAACCAACTATAGAAGAAACTGACACTAAGTAAACACAGGATCAAACTCAAATGCTGGAAAATATACAGCATATGGACACAAAGTATAAAACTATCTAAGTGGCTTTATTAATAGAGAACAGAGTGTTAACAAATCCAAGAAAGACTATTTCAAAAACGCAAAAAGATTTATTCAACATAAAAGTATAACAATCCTTAATTTAGGTGTGCCTAATAATAGGGCTTCTAAAAAACATAAAATCTGATGGAATACAAAGTAATAACACAAATCCACATCACAACTGGAGATTTTCACAGGATTCGCTCGACACCTGAACAAGTAAGGACGGAGCAGAAAACACCAAGAGCTAGACTGATGCAGCTTTCATTCACAGCGCATAAAACCAGAAAAAGCAAAATTACAGCCTTTCACTACACGTTGAAATTCACCAAAATAAATCATACAGTCATAAGCAAATCTCGGTAAATTCAAGACGATCCACTATATGAAGTATATCCTCAGAATGGTTATGAATTCACAAATATTTTGAAATTAAACATCCTTCTAAGTAATCTAACTGAAACAGTGTATCACAAAAAATTACAAAATCTTTTTAACTAAATAAGATGAAAAGTTATCATCAGGTCTGCATGTACAAATGTAGAAAGCTACATGTGCAGATAAACTGGACAACTATTACTTTTCACAAGCATCTCAGAGGGCTGGAGTCAGGGCAACCATGCTCCAAAGTCCAAACAGAAGCAAGTTCGTTGGGGAGAAAGAGCACATGTGCATTGCACCTTGAACAAAAGCAGGCAGCCATGGTAAAAATGGACAGGAGGAAGTCAGGTAAAAGTTCAATTAACCACTAAAGGCCAAAAATGGGCCAGTGTAGCAACTGGGAATCACAGAATTGCACCAAATAGCAAGCTGTTTTCCCACAAATATGACAAAGCCTGGGACAAGTTGGAAAAAGGGGAGTGTCCACCTCAGTGACAGGGCCTTGCAGAGGCTGGCCAGCCCCAGTGCTCTCCCAAGAAACAACAGCCTCAGCACTGGGGAAGGGCAGCCAACACGCCCAGGCCACGCAGAGCAGCCGCACCTGCTTCCAGAGCAGGAGAGGAGGCCAACCCTGTCTGTCTCTGGGATGACACCGGAAAAGACCCACTGCCACTGGGGAGGATTAAGAGAAACTGGCAACCCAGAGAAGGAAGAGGCCCTGTGCTCTGCAACCAAAATGGGAGATTAGCTACTGCTGGGAAGAAACTGGAAAGTGCCTGAAACCAACTCAGCCAGGAGGCTGAACATAATGCCATGCGGAGAAGGGCGAGGACTCTGGAGGCACAGGGGCCATCCTGAGAACAGCGAAGAAAGCACCCAGCCGAAACCCTCCCCACCAGCCTCCCACAGCACAGCCAGCCTCATGCAGACAGCCATGGCCTGCCGAAGGCTACGAGGCGACCAAAACTACTGAGAAAACCTCAGGACACCGGCCTACCTCATCCAGAGGCAGAAGAACCACGTGCTAAGACGAGGGCTGCGCACTGAGGGTCACAATGCCCCGCAAAGCCTGGCTCAGCTCCAGTTCTGACTGGAGGGAACAGAGGCCCCATACCAAAGGCCTGAAGAAAAGGCACCCCTTTACCAGGTTTAAGTATTATTTACTTCAGGCTCCATTGTTCTATGAGCAATGCCAAACATTCAATCAAAAATTACAACACACAAAAGACCAAGAAAAATTTCTGGGATGCCACGAAAGCAAGCTTAAATGAAATTTTATACATTTAAGTGTTTAACTTAGGAAAAAAGGTCTAAAATCAATTATTCAGACTTTAATCCTAAAAACTAGAAAATACAGAATAGCAACTTAAATCTAGAGTAAGTAGAGGGAAGAAATAATAAAGATAAGAGTAGCAATCAATAAAATTTAAAATGGACAAATAGAGAAAAATCAATGAAGTCAAAGCCTGCTTATTTGAAAAGATCAATAAAGTTGGCAACATATTTCAGCTAAAGTGATCAGAAACTATGAAATGCTATGAAAATAAAAGATAGTACAATAATTAGCTGTGAAAAGAATCAGGCCATGATAGAATAAAAAATATTATTCATAAAAAGACTAAATGTTGGGTATATCAATAACCACATTAAAATTCCCCCCAAAAAATTTAATTCTAATTAAAAAGATCTGATTCTGAAACAATAAGTGTGGGAAATAAATTAATACTGGTTTTAAAAAATATTTTCATAATTATCTAAAAGTTGAATAAGCACAAATATAACTTTGTGAGGTTTCTCTTCAACATATAAAAGGCAAATAATAGTTCTAATTGAAAATCAAAAGTTTGACTCTAAATAGAAATCAAAATAGATTAATATGCGATTGGGTGATGAAAATAAATCAATAATAACATAATCCTTTGGCAAGAGAGCACAACATCAAAGAGATGCTAGCTGAAACATAGAGGAAAGGGTTTGCAACCTGAGAATCCACTCTATCTAACAATGTTACTATGACATTATTTTAAGACCCATTTCTTCAATTGCCAACTACAAGCAGTTCACGTTTCAGGGGTACATATACTTTTCCTAATATTCCTTCTGATTTTCAAAATCAAAATACATACAGAAATTATAATAGGTAGAAGCCCAAGTTTTAAATTCTTGGGCAAAAATAATGAACACTAAATTATACTGAATAACCACTTCCCCAAATTTTTTTCTTTTGCTTCTAATGAGGTAAGTTATGTTGATTGTTCTAATATTATTTCCCTTAAGATCTCAAGATATCATGGAATTAGTTACACTCTCCTAACATTGTTCACTTTATACATGCTTCCACATGAAAGGGATTATTCATCCATCCCACTCCTTAATTAACAGTCTATGGCACCTAAAATTCCACTTAAAGAATGTATGCAAAATAATTTAACGAAGAAGTCATGTATGCATTAAACAATGAGAAGCGTTTGTGCTTAGTATATTGAATAGGATTTCTGTTACAATATATTGATCCAAGATATATAACACATTTCACATTGAAATGCCTTGTGTTTCAGAGGTAAAGGAGGTGTAAATTGCACATAGCCAGCTAGGTTTTCCAGGGTACGTCCTTTGGTGCCTGCTTCTACATTTCCCCATTTTGCTCTCACAGCTTGGTGCCCAGTGTCCTCACAATGACATCTGGATGGGGTTCCCACCATGGCTGCAACCCACCTGAGCCCACTTATGCCTGAACCTGTCCTGCCCTATCTCCCGAGCCCCCAGCTGTTATCTGCCATAACAACCTACAAATATCACATCTCTGAAAAACTAAAGAATATTAAGGTCAGAACAACATAATGATTTATGCTTCCTTTGCAAGACATTTTCCTTCTGACATGGGCAACTTCAGCTCCTTAGGCAAGCCAGTGCAAAGGCAATCCTAACGTGGGGGTTTTCAATTTTCTTGAGTCATACCACAAATGATGTGATTAAATAGCAACAGGACTTAGAGATCTACAAAACACAATACTCCTCCCCCCACACAAACAAACACAAAAACTGTGAGCATAAAGAGCATTAGTAGAAGAGTCAAAAGATTCAGACTGCGGCTTTACGATGCCAATAAAATAGCCATGCAGTTGTAAACAACTGCTTATTTCTGACTTCCAGCAACTGAAGCCAGAAGGCAAGGGAATGAGATGACAATTCAATGACTCTTTGCAAGCTGACAAGAACAAGAACATACTATCAAAATCTGGCATATGACAGGTCGCAAAAAGCTACCAGAATTAATGCAATCTAGGACACAAGATCAAATGACATGTAACTTTTAAGCATAATTTACAATAAAACTGAGAAAAATAAAATAATTCAATATAAGTCTAACAAAATGCATGCAAGATCTGTACACAGAAAACTACAAAACACAGATGACAGAAATGAAATGTTCAAATTAATATAAAGATATACCACACTCATGGATTGAAAGATTCAATATCCTTAATATGTTAGTTTCTCCTAAATTGTTTTATAAATTCAATGCATAAAAACAAAAGGAGGAAAAACTCTGAAAATCTATATGCACAAAAAAACCATGATCCATGCACGCTTCATATAATATGGGAAAAATTAACTTAAATTGATCACAGACCTTAATATCCAACTTAAAACAATAAAGCTTCTATTTAAAAAATTAAAGAAAAGCCCAACATGGTGGCGCACACTGGTAATCCCAGTACTTGAGAGGCTGATGAAGGAGGATCATGGTTCACAGCCAGCCTCAGCTACTTAGTGAGGCCCTCCACAACTCCGTGAGACCCTGTTTCAAAATAAAGAATAAAAAATAGAGCTGGGAGTGTAGCTCAGAGGTAGATGCCCCTGAGTTCAATATCCAGTACCGCAAAATAAATAAATAAATAAATAAATATCGGTGTGACCTTGATTTTCGCAATGAGTTTTCATATATAAAACCAAAAGGCACAAACCACAAAAACTGATAAATTGGACCTTATTAAAATTAAGAATTTCTGCTCTTGCAATGACACTTGTCAAAAAAGGCAAACCAAAAACTGAGAAAAATATTTACAAAATACACATTTTATAAACAAGTTGGACCTAGACTTTACGAAAAACTCTCAAAGTTAAATGAGAAAACAACCCAATCCAGTAATTGAGTAAAATATTTACCATTTCACCAAAGAAGAATACCAAGAACAAACAGAAGAAAGATGCTCAATTCAGTTATTCATAAAGGAAATGCAAATTAAAACAAGATAATATGGCAGGCATAGGACATTGGCTAAAATTAAAAATCTGACAATACAAAATGTTGCTGTTGAATAGAAGCAACCAGAATATTCACACATTTTGGTGGTATTGTAACATGGTGGACTCATCTTGGTAAACAGCTTAGCAGCTTACTATATAGTTTAACAAATACTATGAACTCCTAAGTCCCATTTCTAGGAATTTAGAAGTGTGAGGCTTACATCAGCTCAGTCTGTAACCTCCCCAACTGGATACCATCCAATATCTCTGAACTTGGAAATGTGGACACAAACTGCGGTGCACTCAAAACAAGGCGAGCAGTTCATACGTAAACAAGCACGCGCTGTTAATGTGCACGGCCGTGTGGGGGAATTCCAAGCACACCATACCCGGCTTTCGGGCTGAATTCCAAGTGCACTGCACCAGAGCTACTCAACTTTGCCACTACTCACATTTTGGACAGATACCTCTTGACTGTGGGCGTGCTCTGCTGCACTTTGGAAAGTTAAACATCATTCCTGGTCTCTACCCACAAGAAGCCAGCAGGAAATTCCCAGTGTGACAACCAACGAAGCATCCAGACTTAGCCCAATGTAGACTCATCCCCAATAGAAAATTACTACATTACACTATGTGACAAAGCAGAAAAACGGTGGCACAAAAAGATCAGTGGTTGCCGGGAAGTGGTGCTGAGGTGAGACTGACTAGAAGGAACAGGAGATTGTTAGGAAGATGGGACTGTCCAAGAACCCACTGCTGTGGTGGTCATGGCTCTTATATGAATAGTTACATATAATAAAAAACTTCCATGGGATGTACATCCCATGGATGTACATTGGATGTACATGGATGTACATGGATGTACATGGATGTATTATATATAACTTATTTAAAAGAATAGAGAAGGTTTGTAATCCTAGTACTTGGGAGGCTGAGACAGGAGAATCACAGATTCATGGCCAGCTTCATCTACTTGGTGAGGTCTTCCCAACTTAGTGAGACCCTGTTTCAAACATAAAGAAAAAAGGGGGGGGCTGGCGATATCTCAGAAGTAGAATGCCCCCGAATTCAATCCCAAGTACCAAAAAGTAAACTAAAATAAAAAAAATTGTATGTATTTTTGAAACTAGAATTTTATTTTGAAAAATATCCCCAGCTCTCAAGTAAACTTTGAAGTATGGCATGAACAATATTATACAGAAATATTAAAATATTTAGTTTGATTTAGTTTAGATGAATAATTAGAACTCTTCAGGTAAACAATAGGCAAGCAATAAAACAACTAGATTACATAATTCTAATCCAACAGGGGTTTCTTTATTGGGGAGAATAAGAAAGAAGGCATCGATTTCAAATAGCCCAAATATCTTCCATCTATTAGATGAACAAGAAATTCTCCCATGATAATGACTCTGAACATTTCCAAAACCACATACCCCAATCACTTTCTGATCTGCTTCTCACTTCATTAACAAGGCTACTAATAAAGTAAATCACCTTTCTAATTTCCTATGAATATAGGAATATTATATATATTATAGCCCACAGCTGAAATGTCTCCATTAAGTATCAGTCACCTACATCCACCATATCTAGAGAGAGAAGGAAAGAGATTTTGGGCCTTTCATTCCAATCTGATGTACTGACATTGAAATTCCGTGTGTGTGTGCTTTTGATCAGCTAGCACTACCATCAGCTTTGCACCTGTAACTGAGCTACAAACTTCTAGTGATCCTGTTCTGAAGGGCAATCATCCCTTTATGAAAAAAAATGGCCTCTAAAACCATAAGTATGGCCAAACTGTACTTAGGAAATAGAGGCTGAAGAGCCAGCTGGAATTTTGTATTCCGTGGGGAAACAGAATGCTTTATAAAACACTATTTTGATGATCTTTTAAAAAACATTTTATTAAAGAATTTATGAAAGTGCAGGTCAGTTCTATTATCCTTTTAAATTAATATTTTTAAAAGCCTGATCTTTTAAATTGAGAAGAATAATGCAAATTTGAAGTATTTTATAATTACCACAAAAGTATTAATTAACAGTAGTAAGAAGAAAAGGCCATCTATGCACTATAAATATAAGGTAAAAAAATCATTTTCCTGGCATTCTTGAAACCATATGATAGGTGGGTCATAACATTAGTACTTTTCTTTGAAAACCTTCTAATTACTAATCTTTTTAATTTTTAAGCTAAGTATTGACTTTGTAATAAATGAGTGCAAGTTAAATTCCAAATCTCAAAGAGTTGAGTTATACTGACCATTAGCACCCATTTATGGAGACGCATAGATATTACTGTAATAGTGGCTTGAATGATCTTTCTATTTAATGCTTTATATAATGCACAATTTTTCACAAGGTAAAAAACACATCTAATTCACTGTTTCTACCTGACTTCCAAAACTACTAAGGAAATCACAATGAATCTCTTCACTCAGATGTCACCCTGCAAGGAGGCCTCTCATCTAGCCCTCCCAGTACGTGCCTCCCGTCCCTCCCCTCGGGCTGCTCCCTTCCCCCTTAGTCCAAGGGCCATTCCTTATACTGTCCATTTAACATCTTAGCCTGCTTATACGTTCCCCACTAGATTTTTAAAACTTCCTGAGAGCCAATATTTTTGCCTTGTTCACTATTGCAACCTCAGTATCTGGAATAGTACCAGTGACTACTATATGTAATAATCTATGTAATATAAAAATTAATTGATGCTTTCCTGAAAACTGATACTACAAGTTAGAACCTTGAAAGGCCAAAGACTTACAAGAACCCAACTCTGTTTAACCCAGCATTCTGCCAAAATATTTTATCACAGAAGCATCTAAAACAGCACGATGGGACTTCCGGGAAGATGGCGACCAAGAAAAGCGGGGCTTAAGAGCCCCGCTAACAACAAATCTCCATTACCACAAAATCAGCGCCTTTCATAGCCAGAAAACACCATCACCAGTGAAACAAAAAATCACCAGGCTCCAGAGAGAAAGCGGACTGAGAACAGAGCCACAGAGGAGATAACCGGCCTTGCGCCCGAGGACGTGGCAGACGCGGCAGCAGCGCCATACTGCCGGCGGCACCGGCAAATTCACGGGACGGCTACAGCAAGCCGAGGTGAGCCACTGCAGAACAGCCAGGCGGGATTTCTCCGCGCAGAGAGCATCTAAAGTTCCCAGTGGCCGAGCTCAGCACACGCTGCAGGGATTCAGAGTAGAAATCAAAATCAAGAAGAAAAACGCCAGCCCCATAGCCGAGGGCGTAGCAGCGGCGCCATATTGCCACCGGCGGCAGCAGCAGTGAATTCAGCAAGGCCAGTACAGCTACATCTGCGTACTCAAGAACAGTGAGTCAAATTGCGGGCCACAGAGGAGAAATCCCAGTACTGTACTCCCTGGGACTTGACCCAGTGGGGGAGGGGCGGTGGCCGAGATATCACACCATAGGAGAACGTGCAACCTGGCACCCCCCACAGTCTAAAGCAGCCTCTATTGACTCTCTGGGTCGGAGACTCTGTGATAAAACCCAGTAAAGGAGTAGTGGGGTCTGAGATACTACTGACTCGAGATCCAGAACACCTTAAGGGAAGTCATAGTGACCCAAGGGAAGAACCCAGAGAAGGCACAAATATCGGAAATCATGGGAAAGAGGAATAATACTGGAGCAATGAATGCCCACAACCCCACAACATCAGAACCCGATAAAACAGAAAATCAGAGATTTCTAGAAGATCAAATCAGGAAAATAACTGTAGAAATAATAGAGGTGCTTCGAAAAGAACTCAGAGAGAGCCAAAAAGAGATAAAGGATGCAATTAATGAAGTATAGGCCTCAATTCAAAGCACAAACAACCGATTAGACCACATGGAGAACAGAATCTCGCTCTTAGAAGATGAGCAATCCAAAAATGAACTCATAGTTTCTAATCTAGAAAAAAATATCCGACAACAGGAATCTGATATTGAAGAAATATGGGCCCATTTTAAGAGAGCTAACCTAAGAATAATTGGAATAGAGGAGGGAAAAGAAAGTGAAACCAAAGGGATCAACAATCTCTTCAAAGAAGTAATAGCAGAAAATTTTCCAGACATAGAGCAAGAGATTGATACAAAGGTCCAGGAAACTTATAGAACTCCCTTTAGACAGGATCGGAGAAGAGGATCCCCACGCCACATAATTGTCAAAATGACCAATGTGGAAGCCAAGCAGAGAATCTTAAAGGCAACAAAAACAAAGGGCCAACTGACATTCAGAGGCAAACCAATTAGAATCACTCCAGACTTCCCAAACCAAGTCATGAGAGCCAGAAGGGCTTGGAGTAACATATTCCAAACTCTGAAAGAAAACAACTTCCAGCCAAAAATTTCCTACCCAGCAAAACTTTCTATCAAATTAGATGGAGAAATAAGAAGCTTCCATGACAAACAGAAACTGAAGGAATTTATGTCTTCAAAACCAGCACTAGAGAAAATACTCAAAGAGATTAACTACAAAGAAGAAATAGGTAACACACACCAGAACCAGAGAAACAAGAGTTTCCATCCAACAGACAATTAAGATTGGTTATCTGTGGAGATTCATTATTTATGTTAGTCTTTTACCTATCTCTAAATGGTATTGTTTACCTTTATTGTTGTTAATTTTTAGGATTTCTAGTTGGAATATTAATATACCTTCAGATATAGCAATTGGAAATATTTTATCCAATTCTATTAGCAACAAGTAACTCTGTTTACATTGTCTTTGGATATACAATTTTTTTTTTTATTTTTTAGAGAGTCTGTATACTCCTCTGTTGCCTGTGCCATTGAAATCATAACCAAGAAATCACTGCCAATTTCAATGTTGTGAGGTTTTATGACCCAGATTTTCTCCTAAAAGTTTATAGTCTTAAGATTTATATTTAGGTCTATTATCTATTTTGAGTTAATATTTGTATATGGGATTAGGTAAGGGTCCAATTTTATTCTTTTCCATGTAATTATTATTTTTTAACAATATTTAGTTAAAAGATTATCATTTCCACCACCAAATGTTCGTGGAAACCTTGTCAAAAATAACTTGACAATATAGGGAAGAATTTAGCTCTAGGCTTTTATTTAACTCCAATGGTTTATATATCTGCCTTTAGAATAGTACTACACTGTTTCAACTATTGTAGCTTTATATGGTTTGAAATCAGAAAATATATATCTTCTAGCTTTGTTCTTTTTCAAGATTGTTTTGTGTACCTAGACTTCATATTCCATATTAGGATAGATTTTTTTCTGAAAAATAAATATATAAATATATGATAGTTTCACCTAAAAAATAGAAAAAAATATTCTCTGGTAAGAAAGAAAGCAAAAAGAAATATTGAAATGTTATCTTTAAGTCATCAAAAGCTTGGTATCAGACAAATGAAACTGTTATGTGAGATTATCATTTTTAATTTTAGATAAATTGCGATAATACTAGATGTCAACTACTAAGCCAAGCATGGGAGGGAGGGATAGGGAGAGAATGGGGTGGGGATTGGGTGGGGGCTGACTGGGAAAAGTGTGCATGTATGTCTACAAAAGTATGTATCCTACTATGATGTATGAATACAGTGCACCAATTAAAAAAAAATTAAAGTAACAATTAAGACATACCTACAAATATATTATTTATTGTCTTTATGCATTGCTTTATTTAAATAAATTATTTCTATGAATGTGAGTGATAATGCTCTGCATTTTTTTCCTGTAATATCTTTTTGATTGTGGCATTAATAACGTGATTTCTTCACACAATAAATTGGAAATGTTTTTTTTTTTCTAGTCACTTAAAGCATTTGCATCAAATTGGTATAATTTTCTTTGGTAGGATTTGGTTTGATTTAGATTTGACAGTAACATCTTTGCCTATATATAATTATTATTTATTGATTTTGTTAAAATATATTTTAAAGTCATTTGGTTTATTATTATTGCCTTTTGTAAAAAGTGGAGATATGCAGTAATGTTTCCTTTTTAGTATTTTGTATTGATAATTCATGTCCTATGTGCACATGTTTAATAAATATTACCTGGGGCTTAAAAAAAATAAAAAATAAAAATAAATAAATAAATAAAACAGCACGATGGCGCTACATGAGAAACAATAGTTTATGTACTTTTCAGAAAGTTGACACTAGTGTGTGGAGAAGACTGAATCTGACGTTGATAACTTCTACCTCAACACTGTTGATGAATGAAAGCCATCAATGATTTGTAAATAAAAAGGAAAAAGAATCACACAGGGGTTTTTCATGTCAAAATGATGTAGTGGGGACATACTGGGTGAGGGAAAGAACAGAATCAAGCCAGAGGAAGCAACTGGAATAAGCCAAAAAAGAACATCAGAGCCCTGGTCAGTCGCAGGAGGGCCGGAAGGGCTGGCGCTGGCCAGGACCCGGAGGTACAGGGGCTCATAGCGTGTTGTGTCTACCTCTGCAGGGCTGATGCACTGGTGTCAACTGGGAAACAGAAGACACAGATCTGAGAAACCAGGAGTGAATTTGAAGGGAGAGACTTCTATAACTATAGTGCCCAGAAAATCAGTGACAGAGAGGAGAGGTGAGGGAAACCGAAAATAAAACTCTAAGGAAAGAAAAAATGTAAAGAATGAACCGGAATCAAGAGTACTCACGTGGCAGCTGGGAGGTCGGCTGGCCACTCAGCGGAACCCATGTCTACATGTGAACTACTCAGTTGATTAAAATTGGACTTTACTTATTAGGTGCCTACTGTATACAAGGCATTTCTCAAGGGACCTTGGGAAAACAGTCAACAAAGAAAACCACGACCCTGTCTTTAGAAGAGCTAGAACACAAAAAGTGGAAAAACCATAGTCAGTAGAGATATGCAAACTGCCCAGCGTGGTGAAGGTAGCACGTGCCCTGGCGAGGGAGGGGGTGGCAGTCCCAGCCAAGGCGAGGTGTAGCGTTAGCAGAGTGCCTGGTACGGATCCCAGACAGTGGCGCATGAGTGGGGCCTCGCAGCAGGTGGGGACTGAGAAAAATAGTTCCAGGAAAGAAGATCACTTGGTAGGCTTCAACCGCTAGGGCTGCGGGCCCCAGGGGAGTGTCTCTGCATGCTGAAGGAAGGGGAAAGGTCTATGGTGGTGGGTGCAGAGGGAGGGCACCAAGTGCTGCAGGAGTGGAGGGCCTTGTGGCCCTGGAGATGCTGAGGCAGGAGTGGCAAGGCCTGCACATGTCTGGAGTGCAGACTGGGTTGCAAGAGACCCCCAAGACTGCAGTAACCCGCCACAGGATGACCCAGTCAAGATGGCCAGAATCTGAAGGTGTGTGGTGTGTCTACACCTACCCATCCAGACTTTTTTTTTTTTTTTTTTTTGCAGTACTGAGGATGGAACCCAGGGTCATTCTACTTCTGAGCTACACCCCCAACCCAATTCTTTTCTTTTTCTTTTTTTTTTGAAACAGGGCCTCACTAAGTAGCTGAGGCTGGCCATGAACTGTAATCCTCCTGTCTCAGCCTCTCGAAGGCTGGGATTACAAGCATGAGCCACCACACTTGGTAATTCTAAATTCCCAGCTAAAGTCAGAACAATATATTTTATTCCACATTCCTTGAAAAAATAGACAATTTTAACAATGATCATAATCTTTTTGCTACCTTATGACTGTGGGTTCTTCTAATTCAAGTACTCAGAAGAAAAAAATCTAACAAAAACAATTGGATGGCTATGAAACTTTAGTTATGGTTGCAGTGAATAATGATTAGTGCCAGATACTCATTTAAAAAAACAAAAACAATGAATATTTTAGCTTATCAGTTTTTTTTTGTTGTTGCTGTTGTTGGTACTGGGGATGGAACCCAGGGGCCTTCTACCTCTGGGCTACACTTCCAGACCTATTTTTATATTCTTTTTTATTTGGAAACAGGGTCTCTTAAGCCAGCTAAGGCTGGCTTCGAACCTGTGCGATCCTCCTGTCTCAGCCTCCCAAGCTCGAGATTACAAACATGTGCCACCACGCCTGGCTGCTTAACAGCTTTTTAAACTCATCAACATCACAATTAGACAGATGGGCCAAGGAAGTATAGTTTTATAATCAAACATATTTCCTCCAAAGCTGTAAAGATACCAATATAGGACATCATCTGCTGAGTTCTAAGACGGTTATGAGAGATTTCTCAAATACCTTCGGAAGGATAAATTCCTCTGTAAGCAAGGCGACAGGCACTTGGAGGTGACTCCTTAGGCAGAGCGCCTCTGCCACTCAGGGAAGCCTCCTGTGAGCCAGCTGCCCTCTGTTTTCCCTGAACTGAGATTAAAGGAGCCACTCAAATTATCTGTTGTTTTTCAAATCACTATGCAAAACTATTTCAGGGCACAATAAAATCTGCAGCTAACAATATGCAAATTCTTAAGAAAATTCTCTTCTGAGAATAAAATTTTCTCCCTGCTGCAATGTTCCAAAAACCTGAAAGTGCTTGGGTGGGATAATCAGAAAGTACTGCACAGTAGATAGGAAACAAACAAAACTGGTCCAGAGCACTTGAATATATGTTCTAAGCACTTTAAGTGTATATATTCTAAAAACTGATAAGATATGAAGTTATCTGTTATATTTGACCTTTAAAATTTAACCTAGGAAACTATAGAGAAAAACTGTTCATCTCAGGCCCTTCCATTCCCAATATCTGGTATGTGTGTTGGGGGGGAGGGTGTAACTCTTAAGGAAAAAAAAAGCCCTCACCTTTTGAAAAATTTAAAAACCACTGAAAACAGCTAGAAAACTTCTCAGATACTATTAATCTATAGTGATAAAAAATAATTATTTACCGTCTTTCCTAATCTAGACTGTAGAGAAATGTGTTAAAAGCAGGAGACCAAGTTTTGAACAAACTAGACAAAATAGTCTATGCTATCACAGAAAATGTTACAGCACTAACCACCACAGCTCTATGATTTCCTCTACAGAAATATCAAAGCAAAATAGCTGTCAAAAGCATAAATTAAATCAATTTCAAATTGAACAGAAAATTATTTCCTATTTTCCAAAGGCACTGATTTGAGTGATCTTAAACCTCTGGAAAAGAATTCCTCGATTTTCAAAAATTCTGAAGTCTAATTACAAGTAATTATAGCTTTTCATTTTCAACATGATGAAATAATTTGATTCTTTTTACAAGAGGTCTGGTTTAGCTCAAAATAGACAAGTGCTTCTGCACTGAGTTAGTATACAAAGACAATAAGGATCATTCTCAATAGAAAATCGGGGCTACATGTTGGCCATAAATCACAAATGCTGTATTCAAGCAAAAAATAGTTTGTATGTTCTACGAATGCAATTCATTCATTCACACCAAGGAGACAAAGCAAACATCCCGCTGCTGGATGCGGACCTAAAATAAGAACAGTACGAAGGAGAAAAAGAAAGCACTGCATAGTCATTTCCAAACTCAGTACTTTGCAAAATAAAAAAAAAAAAATCAACCTTTCTAATCCTGCTCAGTTAAAGGAAACAAAAACAAACCCCACAGCAAATGATAGCTAATGTTAGTTTTATGTGTTTAATACCAGATCCAATAGTTGTTCTAGAATAATCCTATTTCTTTGAGAAAAGAAGTGGAAGTCTGTGAACTACACAACATATCCCTAATTACAAAAGAAGAGAATAAACCAAATTAAAGACTTAAGTTTCTGACAAGAGTGTACACTTTACCCTGGAAATTTGCAGGGCTGCACATTCTTCCACCTTGAGCTTTATGAAGCGCCTTTTGCTGATAACTCACATTCCAATGACCTGCTAGATGCTATGGGAGCAAAGGCACCATAAAACTACCTTCTGGCCTGACCTCACACACCTGGTTACAATTACATCTTCAGAAAACTCAACCAGTAGGTAAGCAAGGACACACTAACCAAAGGTCGCCAATCAACAGACAGAAACAGACACTAGCGCCCGACACCGCCCACTCAGAATCCAGAAAAGAAGCATCAACACATCTCTTACAACACAAACACACACACGCTCACTCACACAATGCCCACAACACAGCACTCGAGCAACACACTGCGTCCACGCAGCGTCACCCGGGTGCACGTCAGTCAGCAAAGGCCACTGAGAGGTGTGTCCAGCAAATGCCACCAGAACAAGACTGCGTGCGTCCTTAAACTCTCAGCCCCCAAGTCAGAACAAACGTTGGAAAAACAGTGTGACCACCGAGCTCAGCACATTACAGAGTTCTTACATTACATCAAATAAGAAAACAACCTGGCGAGGGTCCAAGATGGAATAACCAAATTCTCAGTTGCAGGAAGTTTTGACAGAGAGGGAAAAGAGAGAAAGACTTTGATCATTTCAGGAATCAGCCTCTTGGGCACCTTACAGAAGTAAAACAGACTGAAACACTAAGTCACTAAGAAGGGAAGGGCAGCTTCCATTATTTGGAAAGTGAACGGCGCAGATGGCACTGCTCGAGGCTGACGTCACACCCGTGCCATGAGAACGCAGTGCGAAGAAAGCACAATCCCGGCGCCATTCCCTGGAATCCCTACAAGCCTCTGCCCCACTGACCTGCACGATTTCCAAAGTGAAGGGCTGGGTGGGCCAATTAGTCCTGTGAAGGGTTACACACTTTATGTAAAGCTGATTATTACCCCGCAATCCTTAATGCAACTGATTCTACCTCCCATTAATCAAGAATATTCACAAATTAAAATATACTTTCCAGTGCTCTATCCCCTTTCCATCTTGTCATAAAACATTAATGTGACCATCTCTCATATAACAGATTTGGGAAGAAAGTTTTCAGAATTCAAGTCACATGTGGATAATGAGGGACTCATATTCTTAGCTGCAACTCCTCTTGGTAGGTGAGGCAATATAATAAGTTCAAATGTTTTCATCAATTACAATGATTATATGTGGTTCTTATACAAGGAAGATCATTCTATATCCTTGGGGTACAGATTCAAATTATCCTCTTTTGAACGTGTTTCTTAGTTCATGTTATTACTCTGAAACAAGAAGAATGCCATTAACTGATTATTCTGTCATTTAAAAGAAAAAAAATACAACTCTTAAATGGGGAATTTCAAAGCATTTCACATATATGATAGTGATACTTCTCACTGTGAAAAGTAGCAATTCTTGTTTGACAAAGCATGTACAGATTCTATTTGAGATGAGAATCTTTAGGGAATATTAAAGCCATTCCAATAATGGCATATGCCACACATAAACTTCCACAAAATGTAGCTAATAGAGGTAGCATAATACAAATAATACATCTCAAACACATGAAAATATCAGAACTAAACCAGGCATAGTGGTGAATGCCTGTAATCCAAGTACAGAGAGGCTGAAACAGGAGAACTGCAGGCTAGAGACCAGCCTCAGCAACTTAGACTCTGCTTCAAACTTTAAAAAACAAAAGATTGGGGGCCGGGGGATGAAGCTCAGAGGTAGAATGTCCCTAGGTTCAATCCCTGGTACATATGGTGAAAAGAAAATCCATGCTAGATTCATTTAAAATTTCCTTCTAGAGCTGATTTTAAAAATGAAGCAAAAAAGAAAAAGTGTTGCCATCTCTAATCTAGTGGCTCCTGGGACTGTGTCCTCACCCTAGACATGTGGGCCGTCCCCCATCTGCCACAGCCTCCGGCCTGATGCCCCACTGCCCCACGCGGTTCTATGGTCATAGCTCACATGACCCCAGGGCACCAGGAAGCGGGTCCTCACAGTTTCACTTCCGGGGCATGCTCAGCACAAAAGGTATAGTCAGTACTGTCAGTCTGCACTGAATTTAAGACTTCTGGTGTTCTTAATTACATTCGTGCTGTGACCCTCCGAAGCCATTAAAAAGGGGGAGCGCTGAAAACTCCAGTTTGGAGCTGCATCTCCAGTACTGACAGTAAGTGAGGACGACTGTTTTTCATATACTGAAGATGACTGCTGTTACTGCATTCCAACTACTTCTTTAAGTAGGATTGAAAATAAAGAGAAAGAAAGGCCAAGAACCTGAGGCACACACTAAGAGATACAGGTCCAGCCTTTCTGGTTCCTTTCAAAACTACGAATTTTAGGGAATTACTACATCTACACAAGATCATACATCTAGCTTTAAGCTATTTGCAATAGAAAAGGAGGAATTACATCTGATTGCCAAAGAAACTATACTGCATACAATAAGCACCTCTCACTCTGTTACTATGAGGAATCTGTGTGTTCCTGGTGGTAAGAGTTCTTTGGTGACTTAAGAAATCGCCCTCACTTTTGTCTCCTCGTTCTCTCCACCAGCTACCATGAATAAAAAGTAAATGAGAAAGACAGGCACATAAAGATTATTTTTTTTAAAAAAACATGTCAAATTACTTGAAAGGCCCCTAATACTCTGTCCACGTACCATCAAAACTAAAAGAAATGGGAGCCTCGTGGATCAGACTGGCTGGTCTAGGGCCCAGAACCTGGGTGCTCACCAGACACTCCCCACAGGGCAGGGAAGCAAGGGGACCTGAGGCCGTGATGGGGAGACCTCCTGAGAGAGTAGAGACACGCAACCAAGCAGAAAGCCTGCCTGCAGTGCACAGAAGCTCCCTTCCCTGGGGTACAGGTTCACCTTACACAAGAGGTGGGCCCTGTGTGATACTGTGTGCACGCTAAGAGGCATGCAACCGGAGGGTGCAAGGAAGCAGATTTCTAGGCCTAAAACCAGAATCAACTACCTCAAAAAGCAGGAAATGCCCATTCTCTCAGAAACTAAGCAGATGCTTTAAGATATTGAAAGGATTGTACAACTACTCAAAGAAACCTCTGTGACCCCGACACACCTTCTAATTCTTGAGGAATGCATGCAGTAGAAGAGCACTTCAGAGTACCCACACAGCCCAGGAAAGGCTCTAACAGTTGGAGGCACAAAGAATGAGGGTCCAGCTTCCCTGAACAAAGGCAATCACTTACAGAGAAGATGAGTGCCTGGCCAAGACAGAATTGTGATGGACCAGTCCAGTCTGAAATACAATAAGACATCTCAGTGTAAACACCGAGCAGAAGAAAAATAGAAATAGAAAGCAGAGACAAGAGGGTAGGACTATTGTCACTATGACTGCATGAGTAAGTCACTTCTGGAAGCTAATTAAGAGTCTTTCATCAAACAAGCAACAGAAGTAACTCTCACTGTACCCTTCTAGTAAATTTCCAGTCAATCAGTTAAAAAGAAAACTAAAGACTACCCTTTTAGCTATCAAGAAAAGAGTGTGCTTTTTACTGGCTGACTCCCTCCTGGATCACTGCCACATTCCTAGTCTACTCCTCATTCTCCTGATCTGTGTCTATGCTACAGTGCTTTCACTTGTGCATCTTCCAGTGGGCACATGTTACCATGTGTCTTACAAATAAAGCTGAACTCAAACCCCAATGTCATTTTAAGTGTTCTTTACACATAACTCCTTCCCTGGCACCTCATAGATACACTCATGTGTGGCTGAAAGCACTGTGGTGTTAACAAAAACCGGAAGTTTACATAGCTAAGATCCTGAGGGGGAAAGAGGAGCACACAGTGAGTCTGCAGATGGGCTTGCACCTGGGGTACGCCTAGCCTGGACAGCCAGTGGGGCAGGCAGGTGGGAACTGGAGTCACAGCCACACAGGAAATGAGGTGAAGAGGGGCAGGAGGGGCATCGTGAGCAGCCTGTGTCGACTGACAGGGAGATCTGGACTCTTCAGCAAGGCGAGCCAGAAGTGGGCAGGCCCTCCAGTGCTGGCCCTGCGCTCCAAGTCACTAACCCACACAATTACAGTGAGGCCGCCCCAGGCTGTTACTGCCCCCAGCAACTGGCTGAAGTTAATAAAAACCCTCCCTGGAAGAAGACCTCAAGCTATTCCCATAATAATTATGCTAATAAAATGTCCAGCATATTATACAAATAAAAACACAGCCTAAGATGGGGGCAGAGGTCCTAAGAGAAGCAACAGGCAACAGAAATAGAACAGAGGGCGCCGACACTGAAGCAGTCACCAAGCAACTTTAAAATCATACACTTAGCAAAGTGCAACTCCTGAGACCGGCAAGTTGCATCTAGACTGGCCAGCGGAAAAGTATCTTAGGCTCTGTAGGCCTACATCTCTGCCACTACTACTGACCTCCAGATAGAGAGTTTTACATCCAGCAACTATATCATTCAAAATTAAGGGGGTGGGAGAGAAAGAAAGTATCAGAAAAACAAAACATGAAGTAAATTTATCACCACACACACTTTCTAATCATTTTAGAACAGTGTTCTCAAGCCAAAAAAAAAAAAAAAAAAATTCTATCACAAAAAAAATCAAAGATGTAGATAGAACCAAAAGATAAATATATGGGAAAATTAAATATTTAAATATTACCTGTACAAAACAATATCTCTGCACCAAGATACCAAAGTCCCCATGACAGTCGGGTAGGGAAAGGTACAGGGTTGCACAGAAAGTAGAAGTAGCCTTCCAGACCTCTGGGCCTCCTCTCAACCATGCGCCAGGGCAGGACATTCAGTCCATCTCACTAAACTGTAGAGAAGCTCAGGACAGGAAGTCAGCCTTGGACACAGTGATAACTTCTCAGATGACAGGCGAGCCTTCCTGAGTACCAGTGACTTGGAAAACCAGCCCTGTGCCACAGTGACTCACTGGTTTACAAAATGTTGTGCCACCATCTTTGGGTGGCAAGGAGGAAAATGTTGAACTGGAAACACAGGCTTCAAAGTGTAAGCTGAAAAGTAATTGTCAGATGATGGGTCTTGAAGGTAAAGGACACAGAAAGGTACACAGCTCCTGCACTTACAGGGCATGCACTCAGGTGGGAGGAGACTGGCAGGAAAGGCGGGAATGAATGCACAAAGCAAACTTTGTAGGTAGCGACATGTTGACTCCAGAGTCGCCCGGCGAGAGGTATTTTAAGGCCAATGTGAGCAACTATATAGAATCCTGACCACTGATTTTTGTCGTGCAGCAATAAATGGCAAATGAGCATAATTATAAATATCAAGAATATTTTCAAGTAATGGAGAGCTAGCTGGCAAATCACCGCTGGGAGGGACCAATTTCAAGCTACCAGCAGGCTATCAAGTAACTCGCCAATGCTGGCTATCAACACTCAGGTGTCACTAGCAACTAAACCAGGCCAGTGCAGCTCCAGCACCCCGTGGGCTGACAGGCAGAGAAAACAGACAAGGACCTGTTCAGTGGTGAGAGAGAGAAGACAACCTACGGAACGGCTACATACAAAGTCAGACACTGAAGGAACGCAAATTTAGTTGAGGCCCGGTACAGAGACAAAGCGTCAAAATTCAAAATGATTATAGAATATGCCATCCTGATTCTTCATTAAGTCCACATGTTGGAGAAGAGTTTAGCCCCTGTAAGGATTGCTTACACCCTTAAAATTATAGGTGCATATTTTCTAGAATACATTAATAGCTTCCTTACAAGCTAGGTCAGAGGCCATCAATGACATTTGTAAATATTTGGAACCATGTATCCTAACTAAAACTGTACCTATTATGCTGTTATAAAACTTTAAGTAAATAACAATGAATCATGGATACAAAGGTAAATGTAAAATGTAGAAATATCTAAATTATACTAAAACCAGGAAGGGTTTTGTTTTTTTTTTTAACCTTCAGGATTTTCCTACTGGAGCAACTCCTCTAATAAACATCTACTGCCTTCTTCAGTCCACAGAAATCAGAGAGTAAGCACATGTGAAGAGCATCCATCCTGGAGCAGTATAATGGACCCCAGACACCTCCCTCCTAAACACCAGCACCTCTACATACGCTGCCCTGCAGAGCGAGAGGGACTCTTCAGACTGGACTAAGGAGCTTCCTGTTCTGTTTCCCAGGGAGTGCTGAGGGACAAGAGTCCTTCTGGGCAAGAGAGGGAGAGAGCAGCTTCACAACTAGAAAGATGTCATGGTGCCCTAGATGGCTTCCAATTAGAGACAAAGGCCACCAGCCAAGGAGCGTCAACAGCTGGAAGAGCCAAAGGAGAAATCAAACCAGCCAGCACTTAAATTTAACTGAGGGAAAGAGACTTCAGAATGCTGACCTTCAGAACTGCCTAGCAATATGTTTATGTTCTTAAAGCTACTAGGTAGTGATCTGTTTAGCAGCAACGGGAAACTGATACACTGGCCACCATGACACCTGCCACATATTACAGAAAAGTCCAGAAATGTTTAATAGACAGCAGCCGTCCTGAAATGTTTAATAGACAGCAGCCATCCTATACCCAGCCTCCCCACTAATATCAACTTCATCCATCTTTCCTCTTATTCTGATTTTGCCAATGCGAGCAGAACAGAAAAAAATTCTTTTCATTAACATAAATTGAAAAAGAAGGTAAGAATCAGCCTAATGCTGTGGCACCTACCTGTAACCCTGCACTTGAAAGGCGGGAGGAATGAAGGTCCCAAGGCCAGTGTGCAATAACTTAGTGAGACCCTGTTTCAAGATAATAAAAGATAATAATAAAAGGGCTGAGGGGGGGGGAGGTGCCTCTGAAGTAGAACACCCTTAAGTTCAATGCCCAGGATGACAAAAAAAAATAAAAATAAAAAATAAGCATCCATAATTACTTCTTGTTTTACTCTCCTCAAGCTATAATTCATAATTTATCCAAGAAAGTAAGGGGAGCAACACAACTTAAATGCACATACATTTTCATTTTCCATTCCAAGTAATTATAGGTTTGTTTAAAAATGATTAAAAATATATTTTTTAATTCTGCCACTTATGTTTTTTAATCCTTCAAAACAACCTATTCAGCATTATTTGCAATCATCAAAGGATAGAAGCAATGTAGCCATCCAAAGATGAACAGATAACTGTGACATATACATGCAATAGAATATTACTCAGCCTTAAATAGGAAGGAAATCGTGACATGGAGGACTCTGACCACCAGTTAAGTGAACGAGTCTAGTAACAAAGGATAAAAGCTGTCTTAATCCACTAATCTGAGGAGCCCAGAGTATTCAAATCCATAGAAACAGGAAATAAAGAATGAGTAGGTGCATGTTCTCTGTTATGTGTGGAAGCTGAAGAGAGACTCAGAAATAAGGGCAGGATGAGCAGAGAATCCAGGGAATGACTGGGGTTCAGAGAGGGGGAGGTGAGGTCATGAAGAGGGTAACAGCGAAATAACGTCATGGACCTACACAAAACTGCCAACGCCAATCTCAAAGGCATGAGGGGTAAGGGCGAAGGAGGGCGGGCCCACTGGGGAGGAAACAAGAGTGTGTGCATGTATTTTTCTAATGCTCTGTACCCAATATGATGTAAAATTACAATGCACCCAATTAAAAAGAGAGAAGAGAGCAGGGGTTGCTAGTGAGAAGGACCAGGCACTGGAGGCAGGGTTTAACAGGTAGGAAGTTTCAGCTTTGCAGGATGTAAGGTGTTTTGGGGTTGAATAGTAGTGTTGTCAAGAATACGCTTATTGCTACTGTACACTATATTTATAAAGGCATGTTTATCTTATATGAATTTTATTACACTTAAAAATATTCTTAAAGGAAAAAAGCATTTACTATGCAGATCCGAAGGGTTTTAGGTAATAAATACATTTGCTGAGTATTATATGCAACACACTATGCTAACTACTTGGCCTGTAGCTTTTGACGGAATCTGGACCACATCCCTGTGAGGTAGGTACTGTTATCAACAACACCACACACACACGCCAAAACCCCAGACTCAGAACTAGGGCAATCCCACAGCCAAGATCTGCCCCGGGATACTGCACTTCTGCTGTTTCATGCTATTTTATGTCCTACTCTAACCTGGAGCACAACGGTAACAGGAAGGACACAATTTTAGACAGATTTCTCTTCCTGAGAGGCCTAAACAAAATGCCTACTGAGAAAAAGCAGTGATTCACTAAAGTGTTCAAAAAGTGCATCCTTGTCATTTTAAACAAAATGCCCATTTAGAAAAGGCGGTAAAGAGTTCAAAAAACTTTAGAAAATTCGGTAAAGAGTTCAAAAAAGTACGCCTTTGCGCCCTTGTTACTTTAAGTGGCTGCTGACGCTAACCTGCCGGTCCATCCAGGAAAGCGCCTGGCACTCCATCTTACACCACACTAAGTCACTCCTGCCCTGCCCCTAATCATACATTGCCATAAATGGCAATACTTCAGAAAACAAGCTGATTTTTTTAACTAATAAGACAAAATTTTAAATATAGGTCCAACAACATCCTGATTATCTTAACTGGTAATTATAAAAATACAGACTCCGGCCGGGTGTGGTGGTGCACACTTGTAATTCCAGCATTTGAGAGGCGGAGACTGGAGGATCGCGGTTCGAGGACAGCCTCAGCTACTTAGTGCGGCCCTTTGCAACTCAGTGAGACCCTGTTTCAAAATAAAGAATAAAAAGTAGGATGGGGGGGTGTAGCTCAGAGGCCAAATGCCCCTAGGTTCCATCCCCAGACCCCCCCCCCTCAAAAAAATACAGACTCCTAGAATCTTTGTGTTGGGAAAAATCTTAGCGGCATGCAGTGAAACAGCAAGGAGTTCTCTCAAGGTGGTCCCCACCCGGCCTCGATGCGGACAAGAACATCTTGATTTTGCTTGGTTACTATCACTGTAGACCTGGAACAGAGTAGAAACCTCCTGGTAGGTCTTTACAAGAACACGAGAAATAACGTTCTGGGAGGAGATTTCATCAAGCCTGCTGTTACGTGTAGTTTGATGTAACAAACCAAGGAGCCTGTCCATCCATTGTTTTGTCCAATAACCAATTACTGAGTACTGATTAAGTCCTTGGCATATAATGAAACCATAACAAAAACGAAAACAGTGGTCTTTTAGCCCGGATTTCCCAAAAGTAAATTTAAAGAACAGGTCTAAGCGCAGTGGTCCTGGCACTGACTGCAGATGATGCTTTTGCACTTCATACCGAGGACAGTCAACATGCTACAGCACTAACTTCGTCTAAGGACCCAGCGTTCAGAGACTACGTTTTCCAGCTCTAATCTCAGGCTCATCCATGTACTCGAAATCTACAGGAAGTGCTAGGGATGTAAAATGTGCTGATCGAAAGCATGGAAATCACATTTGGAGGCAGCAAGAACTGTCTGACCAGAACAGGGCCGTGTGAGGAACGCTGAGTGCTGCGTCGGGCTGCGCACACCAAGGCCACGCACCAGGCGGAGGCTCACAAACCCGAAGCCCACTGACACTGACGACGGTTAACAGAAAACTCACTGAAGCACGTACTCCGGAAGACGGAAATCATTCATTTGCTAGTACTGATGAGTCAGGCAGCTCCAAAAATCTAGGAGCAAAGTTGGCTATGAGGACTAAAGCAAGCGTTTAAATGAAACCACACTTCAGCAGCTAACTCGCAGGCAGGTAAGTAAAATGTTACAGGCAGGGCTGGGGAGGCGGCTCCGTGGTACAGCACTTGCCTGGCATATATAAGATTCTGGGTTTGGTGCGCAGCACTGGAAAAAAAAAAAGGCTACAAAATGTTAAAGATAGCCGGGCGTGGTGGCGCACACTTGTAATCCCCGTGCTTGGGAGGCAGAGACAGGAGGATCGCGCAGGTCCAAAGTCAGCTGTACTGGCTTAAGAGACCCTGTTTCCAAATAAAAAGTATAAAATAGGTCTGGGAGTGTAGCCCGGAGGTAGAAGGGCTTCCAGGAACCCCAGTACCACCAAAAAAATAAAAAAAAGCCAAAGATAATATATTTGAGGTAAAACCAATCTTTCTTAAGTTAAAGCACTTAAAACATGGTTTCTTTTATCAAAAGCAAAGTAGCTCCCTAAACTAAAACTGGCACCTTTGAATGTACATACACTATACCAGTCTTCTAGTACCCTACAAAACACTCGACCATGTTTAGTTAAATAGAAGCCTACTTCCCGTGAATCTGGCCTAATAACTAAAACATGGAGTCAAAACAGTGCAGTAGGGCTGCCCATGAATTTCATAATCCGTAGGTTGAATCGTGGCTCTAGTAACTTACACACTTTATAAAGTCGTGTAAATACCAGTCCCCTTTCTTACTCTAGATACAACAGTGCCCGGCTTACGTGGCCTTGATAAGGTTCAATGCAGCAACACAAGTTAAAGCTGAGTCCACAGTCTGATACGAGAAGTGCGCAAGGAAGTATTGGCTGCCATTGTCACTGCCACCATAAGCTGTCTGCCATTAAGCCTGAACTGGGGCCGTGCAAACTGGCTCTAATCTTCATTCTTGTCATCAAAGCTAAGGGTGCTACAGAAAACTGGAGGCTCAAACACACTGGGACAATATTCCCGATCTCACGCACTGCACAGGAGAAAGGCACTCTAGCCTGATGTGCTGAGAAGAGAGCTGAGTGTGAGACAGCTTCCTGCTAGACCACGACAGCACCAGACACATCAGGGCCAAGCCTGGGGCAGATGCACCCCGGGAACAGGGCAGACAGAGGCGGCTCAGACGGAGGGCAGGCTGCGGGGAGGGAGCAAGGGGGAGCCCTGACGCATCAACAGAATGCATCCAGTGACAGACAGGGCAAATAATGCAGAATAAGCTGGGCAGACCGAGACAGTCACCCGAATCCCAGTACTTGGGAGGCTGACGTAGGAGGACCGCAGGTTTCAGTCCACCCTGAGCAACGCAGTGAGACTCTGTTTCAAGTCAAAACTAAAATAAGGCCAGGCATGGTGGCGCATGCTTGTCATCCCAGTACTTGGGAGGCTGAGACACAGTTACCTGCCAGCCTCAGCAACTTAGTGAGGCCCTTTGCAACTTAGTGAGACTCTGTTTCAAAGTAAAGAATAAAATAGAGTGGGCGGTATAACTCAGAGGTAGAAAGCCTCTGGATTCAATCCCCAGTTAAAAAAAAAATTCATATATATATACATATATATATATGAATTAATATATATAGATACCCCCAGTCATCCATATAATATATTCATATATATATTTCATATATATGTTATATGAAGGACTGGGAGTATAGCTCAGAGATAGAATGACCCTGGATTCAATCCCCAGTACTGCAAAAAAATAAAATAAAATAAGGCTAGGAGTGTAGATCATAAGTAAAATGCCCCAGTTCACCGGGCGTGGTGGCGCACGCTTGTAATCCCAATACTTAAGAGGCTGAGACAGGAGGATCATGGTTCACAGACAGCCTCAGCTACTTAGTGAGGCCCTTTGCAACTCAGTGAGACTGTTTCAAAATAAAAATAAAAATAGGGCTGGGGGATAGCCTGGAGGTCGAAGGCCCCTGGGTTCCATCCCCAGTTCAAATCCCCAGTGTCGCTCTCTGTCTTCCCCTCCTCGCTCTCCTCTTCTCCCTCCTTCTTTGTCCTCCTTCTTGTCCTCATCCTTTCTTCTTCCCCTCTCTCTCTCTCTCTCTCTCTCTCTTTCTCTCTCTCTCTCTCTCTCTCTCTCTCTCTCTCTCACACACACACACACACACACACGCACGCACACACGCACACAGAAACAGGAACCCTAGGTATGAGACATCCATATCACACATTCCCTTTTTGAGGCTCCAAGTCTGTGCACTCTTGAGCGGTGCCCACATTCTGATCTCCAAAACTAGATTAGCTTCAAGCTGCTAAATTTCTGGTCAACTTTTATCCAGCAGGAGTTAAGTAATTAACATTCCAGTCCAATTATCAATCAACTTGGAGGATAAAGTCAAGTCATTTGGAGCATCCTGGGCCTCGAGACACGCCCCGCCCAGGTACCACGCAGCTCCTCGAGGCTTTGCTCCGGTGAAAGCAAGCATGCCACGAAATGAACGAAAGCTGAACATGGCGGACCAGGCGCAGAAGACGGCCAGGGAGAAAGCTCTGTGCCGCCCCAGAGGGCAGCCAGTGTAGACGGGCGGTGTGATGAAGGAGGGCTCAGGCCATGGCTTTCCATCGCCAGGAGCCCCATGCGGCTCTCATGCCTGCTGACACAGTGCACAGTGCCCAGGGTATGGCTCCAGGACGGCTTGTGTGGACGGCGTGGCTGGAGAAGCTGAGGATGCTCTTCTTACCCACTGAAGGCTGCCTGTGGGCCTCCCTGCAAGCTGAGAGCCTTGCAAGCTGGAAACAGAACAGGGCCACCCACGCCGGCTATGCTTCTGCCGCACAGGCAATGCTGGCACGGGCAGTGTGGCCGGCTGCCCTGTCCCAGAGGACGCGCCAGCACACCGTGCAACCCGCACTGAGCTCAGAAACCCACCACAGGGGCTCCCGCCCTCAGGGAGGGGAAGAGGCCAGAGTGCGCAGAGGGTGTCAGGGCTCCTCCTATTCTCTCCTGGGAACCCCGCTGCAGCAGCAGCACTGCCTCCCTGAATGTTCAGGTGTGTGCGCCCTATGCAGGCTTTCTAAACTAACTGAATAAACACCATAACTTAGGAATGGATGCGTAAGTGGTTAAACTGTAAGGAAAACCAAGTGAATGATGAACAAATAAAAGTCACCCCACTGGATGAGGCAGGAAAGACCAAAGGAAAGAGCCTAGAAAAGGGCACCTGGGCCACCATGAAAGGATGCTCCTCTTTCTCAGCTGAGCAGTGGGTACACAGGTGCTAACTTGTTATTTTTCTCTAAGCAGACATATTATACACATACAGCATAATAAAGCTGAAATTAGTACTATCAGAATACTAATTCTCCTACTCTCGTCCAGGCCCTGAAAACCTGAACCCCGTGACCAGCCAAAACGCACGTTTCTCACACTGTCCCCTGATCTGGGCTCTGGCCAGTGAAGAGGGGCCAAGCCCATGATGGGGACTTTTCAGGATGGCCCTCGCAGAGATGGGGTGATCACCTCTTGCCATGATCTCAGCCAGGAACTGATATACACTGGCACCCCAGTAACATCCGTGGCCATGACAGGCCCTGGCCAGTGCAGGCCTAACAGTGAGGATGGTGGGGCAGAAGGACCAGACACCGCATCTCTGATGACACAACCAAGCTCCAGGCCAGCCCAGGACTAACCGCACATTTCCTTGTTTTGAGTATCATATTAAAGTTATGAGACAATAGTACTCCCTGTCTCTGCCACCAAACTAATCCAGAGACAGAGTAAAAACTGATAGAATGCTCAGAAAAACAAAGTAACTATTTACGATTTGTTTAGCAAAGTGCTCACTAATTCAATACACAGTATCATTTTTTTCCCTTGCAACTACCACCCCTTTGCAAAGAAAAACACTGATACTAAACCTGCTCAAATAAAGCACCTGAGATCTTGTAATTGCATTAAACTGGCAAGCCTGGTTTCTGACTAGGTTCAATGACCCCAGATTGCTGGGTCTTTCCACATTAAAACAGATTATGCATCCAATCAACCTTTCTATTCTCTCTGAACAAGCCACTGTTCCCATTGTCTTGTGCTAAACAGTCAACATATAGAAATACTGTGAGAAAATTAACAGTTTTGAAAAAAAGCTCGGCAACCTACAGTCCCTGACCTATAAAAAAAAAAGGTAATAAATGCTAAAAACAATAACAGAACAAAAACCTGAAAGGCAGCAGAGGAAGAGAAACAATATCAGATGTTTTAGGTTTCAGTTTATTAAGTACTGTTTACCTAGATTTAAAAAGTACTAGCCAGGCGTGGTGGCGCATGCTTGTAATCCACACATATAGGAGGCTGAGAAAGGAGGATTGCAGTTCACGGACAGCCTCAGCTACTTAGTGAGGCCCTTTGTAATTCAGTGAAGCCCTATTTTAAAATAAAGAATAAAAACAAATAGGGCTGGGGGTATAGCTCGGAGGTAGACTGCCCCCCCCACTGGGTTCTATCTGCAGTACCACAAAAAAATATGTAAAAATAAAAAGCAAAAAATACTTAGACTAGATTTAAATGTAGACTAGTTTTCTTCCCACCCCCCCCCCAGTACTGCAGATGGAATCCAGGGGCAATCTACCTCCAAGTGACACCTCCAGCCCTATTTTTTATTATTTATTTTGAACCAGGGCCTCACTGAGCTGCAAAGGGCTCACTAAGTAGCTGAGGCTACCCTCGAACTGCAATCCTCCTGCCTCAGCCTCCCAAATGCTGGGATTACAAGCGTGCGCCACCATGCCCGGGCCTCCAAATAAATTAGATTTTAAAAATTACTTCCAAAGTCTTTTTAGAAATTTTGGGGCTACTTCTGGGAAGATGGCGACCGAGAAAAGCAGCATTTACGAGTCCTGCTAAAACTCAATCTCTATTGCCACAAAATCAGCACTTTTCATAGCCAGAAAACACTAGCACCAGAGAAATTAAAAATGTAAACACAAGGGACAGAGAAAAAAAGACTAGAAGAACAACCAGAGACCAGAAAAGAAATCAAACCCGCAATGCGGCAGTGGAGCCGTGCCGGCACCATCTTCTCTCACAGCACCAGGCTCCAGAGAGAAAAGGTAAACAAGGAGCTGAAGTGAGCAGCTGCGGATCATTTGGGTTTGATTTAGCAGTTCTTTCAGCGCAAAGAATGCCTAAAACTCCCAGTGGCCAAGTTCATCACGCATTCCAGGGACTCAGAACGGAGCTCAAAACCAGAAAAGAAATACACCAGCCTCATGGCCGAGGGCATAACAGCGACACCATATTGCCAGCAGCGCAAGCGTCACGGCCAAGGGCATGACAGCGGCACCATAATGCCATCAGCGACAGCAAGTTCACTGTGCCTGCAACAGCTCCAGATCTGCGCGCACAATAACCGTGAGTAAACCTGTGGCCCCTAAAGAAGAAATCCCTGTACTGCACTCTCAGAGACTTGCGCAGCTTTGATAATCTCCCTGGGTCTGAGATTTTGCAGTCCAACCCAGTGAAGGAGTAGCAGGGACAGAGATACCACACCCTAGTCACAGCTCCCCATGGGAAAACGCCCAGCCTGGCACCCCCACAGTCTTGCACAGCCATGATTAACTTCCTGGGTATGAGACTTTGCGATACAACCCAGTAAAGGAGTAGTAGCAGCTGAGATTACAACAGACTCGAGATACAGAGCACCCTAAGTGAAGTCATAGTGACCCAGGGAAGGCACAAAATTCTGAAATCATGGGAAAGAAGAACAACAATAGAGCAATGAATGCCCACAACCCCATATTATCAGAACCTGGTAACACAGAAATTCAGAGATCTCCAGAAGATCAAATCAGGAACATAACTGTAGAAATAATACAGGACCTTCTAAAAGAATTTAGAGAGAGTCTAAAAGAGATAAAGGATGCAATCATTGAGGTAAAGGCTTCAATTCAAAGTATAAACAATCGATGAGACCACATGGAGAATAGAATCTCGCTCCTAGAAGAGGATCACTCCAAAAACGAACACATAATTTCTAACTTAGAAAAAAAATCAGACAGCAGGAATCTGACATTGAAGAAATATGGGCCCATTTTAAGAGAGCTAACCTAAGAAAAATAGAGGAGGGAAAAGAAGGTAAAACCAAAGAGATCAATAATCTCTTCAAAGAAATAATAGCAGAAAATTTTCCAAACATAGACCAAGAGGTCAATACACAGCTCCAGGAAACTTACAGAACTCCCTTTAGACAGGATAAGAGAGGAGAATCTCCATGCCATATAATTGTCAAAATGACCAATGTGGAAGCCAAGCAGAGAATCTTAAAGGCAACAAAAACAAAAGGCCAAGTGACATTCAGAGAGGCAAACCAATTAGAATAACTCCAGACTTCCCAAACCAAGTCATGAGAGCCAGAAGGGCTTGGAGTAACATATTCCAAACTCTGAAAGAAAACAACTTCCAGCCAAAAATTTCCTACCCAGCATAACTTTCTATCAAATTAGATGGGGAAATAAGAAGCTTCCATGACAAACAGAAACTGAAGGAATTTCTTTCTTCAAAACCAGCGCTAGAGAAAATACTCAAAGAGATTAACTACAAAGAAGAAATAGGTAATATACACCAGAACCAGAGAAACAAGAGTTTCTATCCAACAGACAACTAAGATTGGTTATCTTTGGAGATTCGTTATTTTAGTCTTTAACCTATTTCTAAATTGTATTGTTTGCTTTTATTGTTGCTAATTTTTAGGATTTCTATTTGGAATATTAATATACTTTCAGATATAGCATTTGGAAATATTTTATCCCATTCTATCAGTAACTTTTAACTCTGTTTACATTGTCTTTGGATGTACAATATTTTTTTTTTTGGAAGTTTGCTTATTCCTTTGTTGCCTGTGCCTTTGAAATAATATCCAAGAAATCACTGCCAATTTCAGTGTTGTGAAGTTTTATGACCCAGGTTTTCTTCTAAAAGTTTATAGTCTTAAGATTTACATTTATGTCTTTTATCTATTTTGAGTTAATATTTGTATATAGTATTAGGTAAGGGTCCAATTTTATTCTTTTTCACGTAATTATGATTTTTCAACAATATTTAGTGAAAAGATTATTATTTCCTTCACCAAAACTTCTTGGAAACCTTGTCAAAAATAAGTTGACCATATATGGAAGAATTTATTTCTAGGTTTTTTATTTTACTGCACTGGTTTATATATCTGCCTTTATAGCAGTGCTACACTGTTTCAATTATTGTAGCTCTATAAGGTTTGAAATCAGAAAATGTACATCATCTAGCTTTGTTCTTTTTTCCAGATTGTTTTGGGTATTTAGAGTTCATATTTCATGTTAGGACAGATTTTTTTCTGAAAAATAAATAAATGTATGATAGTTTTACCTTAAAAAAATATCCTCTGGTAAGAAAGAAAGCAATAAGAAATATTGAAATGTTATCTCTATGTGATCAAAAGCTTGATATCAGACAAATTAATGTTATGTGAGATTATCATTCTTAATTTTGGATAAATTGCTATAATATTAGATGTCAACCACTAAGCCAAGCATGGGAAGGAGGGATGGGGAGGGAATGGGGTGAGGATTGGGTAGGGGCTAACTGGGCGATGTGTGCATGTATGTCTACACAAGTATTTTATTCCATTATGATGTATGAATACAGTGCACCAATAATAAAATTTAAAAAGAAAGAAACTTTGGTGCTAGTGAATAAATGGTTGTTAAGTGTTAACCCACTGGACATGTGCAATGAGTACCCTGACCCAGGTCCCCGAGCTCCCTCCTCACTTCCTGCGGGTCTGTGAGACTGTAGGCTGCAGAGGTCTGCAGCAGGCCAGGGTCTGGGGGCACTCGCTCAGTTACACCTGACCTGTGGACAGATATCTCCAGTTACAGATACTCTGGTATAGCGTCCTGATTGCTAGGAAGTTCCTGTTCTACTGAGCCGCCAATATCTGTGGCTCAGCTTCCCTCTAACCACATGTGGTCCTCTGTAGATCTGCGCTTAGTGTGTGCCTTCTCATCATGACAGGCCTTGCCAGACTCCAAGATGAACTTAGGCTGCGCTCTCCCTCCTCGGCGTACCCCAGATGGTATAAGCAGGCCTTCCATGATTCGAGACCCGATTCCCGTCCACCTTCCCGGGCTGCTCTCCAGTCACCCAGAGACTGACAGCACTCCCACAGTTGGATGAATTATTTTAGCTCTATTTGGACAAAGCAAACTGAAGGAGATCTTTCAACTTCTGAAAGTCTACTGAATACTTAGTTTGCTATCAGCGAAATTTCCAGTTTATCATCACAGAATGTACTGGTTAGAGCCAGGAACTGCATTCCATTCTATGTAACTGATTTTTACACTGTTTTTTGTTTATTTGTTTATTTGTTTTGTTTTGTTGCTTTGGTCCAATTTTTTTTCAATAAATTTAAATCATGATGGAAACCTGCTCTATGATCTATCCCTCCCAAGTTTAAAAGGCAAGTAAGCTTGCCTTTTATGTCTTTATTCTAGGTGTTGAAAAACATCCTAGTTGGGGAAAAAAAAGCCACTGATTTAGGTAACTTCCAATGCAAAAATATTATCTGGTCTTACATGTAATATTTATAAATAAGAGCTACCTGATGACGAGTATCTAAAATATAATTTTCTAAGAACAACATCCTTATGATATAAAATCTCTCATTCATTTTAACTCAAGTAAAACACAATTTTTTTAGAGGTCAAATGGATGCTTTCTTGGACACCAAAAAATGATACCAAAAGATGCCCTTCCCAAAGGTAAGTTTTCTCCACAGCAACTCAAGACCTATACATGCAGCGTGCCCCTCTGCCTTGCACAAACAATACGAGAATGTAGATGTTACAGAAATACAGTTGCAATTCACCTGGCAGTTTGATGCGGCTGCTCACACATGACAACACATTGATTTTACTTCTACCTCCATGCAGACATCTATGTAAAGAAATCCATTAGGCAGACAGTTCTCATCTCTATTGACTGACAGAGTGACAATTGAATACTTTTCACCTTCCAAAGTGACTGACAGTTAGACACTTAAACAAGCCTTCAAGTTGCAATAATAGTATGAAACACTTTCAATTATCGGAATCAAACAAATCCATGATCCTACCGGTTGAATGCATTTTTCTGTCTGCTGCCATGCCTGGCTCGGTTTACACTATTATTTGGATAATTTTGTTCCTATTACAAGAATGTTTTCCTCAAAAAATAAACTCATTTTATAAGTAGTGATTTATTTTTAAAATGTAAGGGGCTTCTATAAACATTTAAAACATGGGTAAATATACAGGCCAACCAAACCCTGCTCATTTCTCCTCTGCTTATGAACCTTTCCAAATCTACTCTAAAAGCATTTCAGATACGAGTCGGCTTGTGTACTATGATGTCTGTTATTCCATGAAGATTTCATAAATATAAGCGGTAGCATAATAACAGATTCGTTGAAAGGCAAAAGTCATTCATGATCTTTATTCTACTTATTCAACACTCAAATTCTGATTAATTTCATCACTCCACCAGAAAGGTGAGGTGAAATTTCACAAGGTAAAGCCTTTTCTCAGTTGCAATCTAAATGTGTATATTCATTAACAACAAGAAAATAAATGAGAAGGATGCAATGAATGAGAAAAGGTTTTGCAAAATCAATGAATGAATAGGAATCAAAACAATAAATGGACCTCACAAGACTACAAAGACTAAATGGTATAATGCTTCACTGTATCCCGGCTGATCATATGGAAAGAAAAAGAAAAAGAAAGGAAAACCCTCCCATCGTTATGACTCAAACACGGGCACTACAGTATCACAGGCACACAAGCACGACTGGTCTGCACTCCCCGGTGCTGCAGCTGCGCTGCCAGAACAGGGGAGAATCCAGATCCACCAAGAGCTACTTGAGAAACACAGGACCATTACGGAGAGCCTGGGTCTTCTGAATCAAACAGCTACATCAAAAATGCACAGAGCATTTGAAGAGCCAGATTTGGTGTGTGGAGTAAGAAGCTCTAAAAATAAAACGTGATCTCACGCAGTTTCCCCCACTGAATATTTAGTACACTTCTCTCTAAAAGAGTTTTTGTTTGTTTGTTTTTGCTGAAGGAAATGGAGGTAGGTGACAAACCATAAAATAACCTAATCTTTTCAAATTCACTCCAACTTTTCAAAATAAGCAGCAATGGCTGCTTAGCCTAGATAAATGTGCTTTTGAGAAATGCAGAAACCCTGAGAACAGAGAAGCATTGTTAAACAGATGTAATGAGTATTAAAAATTCTATTTCTCAATAAATTCATATTTGGCACCTCTGCTAAACTATGAAAAATAAGAAATAATTTTTGTAAAGGATGACTTTTTGACCAAATAAAAAAATAAAAATAAAAGTGAGCCTAGCATTTTCTATTACTGCGTGGAGGGCCTTGGTCTTTCTTCTGAAGGTTGGGCTCTTCAGCTGAAAGCCTTTGAGAAGTCAATACTATTTGAAGGTGCCAATACAGAATTTACTGTGTGCACAACATAAAATGACTCTGTGGGAACGCCTGGCTGTTGCAGGCTATACAGCAAATTGATTTTCTGAAAAGGAATGCTGCCTGTATTTAACCTAACAGTGTAACCCTGTTGTACTACATGGAAAAGGATCATGCATATTGATTTCTTTATTACAATTCTTCTTGTGATCAGTAAACATTCACAAAACACTCTATCTCAAAGAAAATCGTTTTGTGAAAAATTCACTAAGTAGATACTGGATTTTCACATGAAATCTCTACGATACCTGCTTCTAATAGACAGCAGCGAGAGGCACTTTATTTCTTAACTTTCAATTGTCTTTATTCAGGCTCTTAAAATAAGGTGCATTCTTGGTGAATCGCATGAGTGAGCTGCTTCGTCATCATATTAATTATAAGAAAATTAAGTTTTTTTAATGGGTTTTATTATTTTAATATTTCAAATTGAAACGGGTAAAGAGAGAGCCACTGCCATTTCAACGTAACTTCTCAGAATCGCTTTCCCCGGTGCACCTCCAATCCCCCAGAACGTCCTAGGAGTCCCTGCTTCCGATTTCTAAAGAAGCAAGCAGAACTGTCGTGTACTCGTGTGTATCCACGGTGGTGAGCTTAAAACACAAGAGCAATGCAACATGAATTTTATATTGCTTTCTTTGGAGACAATTAAACTTATAAGTCTGTTAATGTGTAGTTTCTAGAATCGATGTGAGCAATTAAAAAATGCAACAAAAATGTTTTGTGAGGCATAATTACTATAAGGTCACTAGATATTATTTGGAGTCAGTTTAGTTTATCACATTACGACATGACAGGACGTGAGGCAAAAATTATAAATTCCTTCCCTAAATCTGTCCTTTTCTGATCTAGATGGATGAAGAATAATTAACTCCTAATTATTCAGATGACTTGGAGGCAGTCTTAGGATTCAGTAAAGATTGCAGTCGCTTCAACCAAGGCAAGCAGTCTCCCATCATTTATCAAATCCTGCAACTTGACCAACGATGAATAAAAAAATCTGTGTTTACCCACAGCCCTAACTGCTACCTTAGAGGTTGTTAAGCAACAAATTTCCTTTAAACTCTACCATATGCAAATCGCCAGATGTGATTTGCATTTTAAAGTGTTTAACTCTACATATTTATTGGATTTCGAGGCCATGCTGATCATTGATTTATGTGCTTCTGGCAATCATATTTCCATATTTGTATGATTTTGATGACAGTAATAATTCAAATATGCAGAAAGTTGTTCTTTGAACAATATCTTTAATTACGTCCTCAAAGCATCATTGTTTTGCCTGGTGTCCTGACAAAAAGGGTTTGGAATAAGAAATGGCATAATAATCCAAAATGCATAGAAATATATTTGTCATTTTCTGTATGCCACCAAATACACAGAAGTGACTTTTCACGTTAGCCAACCCTTAACCTTAAAAAGGCTACAAAGCCCGGTAAACTTGTACTTAAATACTTTTATTAATAGTGACATACTTTCACGACAAATTCAATCACAGCTCATAACATTTCCGTTCAAAATGCAAAACCTGCCCCATTTACTTTGCCGCTAACTCAAAAAGTTTTGCTGCTCTTGTCTTTTTATTGAAGTTGTCACAAATTATGTGCTTTCTTATGAAAGCCATCAAGGAATATAATCATTAAAGGATTCACAAATGTTTTATCTCTTTCTCATGCACAAGAACCGACCAGAGCTCCTGTAAGCACTGTCGAGATAGCTGTAAGGCGCCTTTACACTCCACTATATAGACCCCTTACAATAAATACTTAGAAATTCACAAATACGGGCATGAATTTTAGCTATATAAAACTGATGCCAACAATTTCAAAACTAGGTAGGACAAACATAATTTTTATTCCATAATTTTTTCAATTTCAGAAATTGTCACATATTTGTATACAAGTTGATTCTATAATAACTACTATCCTATAAGGTGCTTAATCAACTCTGTGATAAGCATTTTCAATTAACAATGATACAAATGTATTTCGTCAAACATAAAAATTTGAGGATAAAATGAAAACTGCTACAATCAATCTTTAAAAAATAAAAATCTAAACTGCAATGATACGCTTCCATAGTATAAAAGCAAAGGGCATGTTCAAAACCCATTATTATTAAGTTTTTATTTGAATCAACTCTTTTGCTGGTGCGTGATCATTAAATACTCATAGAACAAAAACCTGAGGGAAAATACTAACATGCACCCCAAGCCCCTCAGAGGCCCGTGTAAGAGTGTGTGTAACAGATGTTAACTGCACAACTTGAAGAACAGATGTTCACATAGTGTTTGAAACCTCTGCGTAAAGTTACACTAATTGTTATCCTTTAGAGAAGGCTAAGATATTTATTTAGCGATGCTGAAGTCAAACTTGGTGACTATCATATGTGAATGAACATCTACCTGTTTTTACAAGAACACTCCAAGCAAACAATCATACAATATGAACCCCAGTCAGCTACCCCTAGGTATCTTTTAATTAGGAAGACACAATTCAGGGATATTCACAACCTCAGAATCACTCCAGTTAAAACAAAAGTAGGCTAAATAGGCTTATGGCTATCTTCACACGCCTAATTTCTGATAACCATATTGGCAGTTTTACACATCACAGTTTTCTCTTTACATTCTTCAAACTCAATTCAATAGTCACCTAGAGAGCAACACTTCCTCCAAGATTCCTTTACTCATTAAAACTGCAAAATCTTGCCCATCTTCTAAGTATATAAATAGTAGTTAGGAAAATACATGACATTCACTAAACACCTACAAATAAAGACCAACAGCTACTCATACTGTAATGATGCGCCACTGTGGTGGAAGGTAAGGGCACGGTATTTTCCGTTCCACACACAAAGAGAAAGATTAGAAAAGAAGGAAAGGCAAGGGGAGAGAAGAGGAGGAGGCAAGGAGAAAGGAACAGAAGGAAAAAGCTGGAAAGGAAGGCAGCCTGAAGGAAAGGAGGAGGCAGCGCTGCCTGGGGAGCCTGGGACACTCCTTGGCTCCCTCTCGTGGCTCCGGAGGGTCGTGCTGCGGCTCCCCAGGCGGCTGGCAGCATTTGTGGGGCTGTGGAACACTCTGTACAGAGGGCTGCAGCAGTGGTATCTGAAAGGGAGTGAGACCGTGGAAAAAACAAGGGGGGGGGGGGCAAGAAGCAAGGCGGGGTGACTACTGAAGAGCCAGTCACCATCTCACGGCTCCGTGTGTACATGAGCACACAGCATGGTGATGATCAGTGTGGCAGGGAGCCCATGAATTAACACCTGTGCAGGACCCCACAGCTAAAGCAGACCTGGTTAAACAACCAGGCTCTCCTATCAAAGCTCACGCCCAGAGCAGCTGCCCCCCTCTCTTTTCTTTTTCCGCCACACAGTAATGTGAGTGGACAAATAGAAAAGCACATAAAAACACATCTGTATCAGGCTATTACTCTGTTTTTAAGTAAAATAAACACGAATCAAGAAAATCACCAGTGAAACAAGCCTGGCTGTAAACCAATCAAGTCTCTGTAATTTACATATACTACACAAAATTCACCTTTTGCTATAATCTTTTTATATAAGCATGCAGAAAAAAAGATAATTCAAGAGATCACACTCAGTTTCCTAGCTTTCACAGGTTGAGTTAGGTCAAAAGAGTCTGATTTCCATTGCGTGCATTAACACTCAAGAAATACAATGAATGATGAGCAAACAAGTTTATAAAGACTCTTTTCTAAAAGCTAGCTCAGCGCTTGGCTGAAATTTCTACATATTACCACAAAAAACAGACACTACACACGCAATAACAAAGAAAACAAACTAAACTGAGAGCAAGTGTATCATTTAAATAAAATTCACCACGGTAAAAAGTATGAGAAAATAGCAATGCCTATATTAATAAAATTTAGTTTATCAAATTAATCTAAAAGAATGTGTTAAATATGTTAAGTGGCAAGATACATATGTCTGCCTCTGGTTACACAAATATTGAAGTTCCAAAAATCATATTCCTGCCTCTGATTATACAAAGTATAAAAACCACACTCCTGGCTCTGATTATCTAAATCTCAAAGTACAAAAGTCATATTCTTGGTAAGTACGTGCACATTACTCAACAATGCCCCGCACTCCGCTCTACTTGTTACCAAGCCCCGCTTCCCTTTCTGTGGTTCATTAGGGTGCTGCAGGGACTCATTACTGCCTGTCCCCTGCCCTGTCCCTAATTGCCCTCTAGGCACCAGCCCTGTAATCACTGAAATGTTCTTGGCTTGGCCAGGTGCTCCCCAGGGCATCTCGTAGATCTCCACGGTTTAGGAATCAAAGTATACAATCAGTATGTCCAGGCTCCTGACGCCAGAGGGGACAGGACTAATATTGTTTGCATTATTAAAATCTGTGTTCCTTGATCTTTTTGCAAACTTACAGTGCATGGTCTCAGGGTGGGGTCACATACCCTTTGTCCTTGAAGGTTCCTCAACAAATAGAGGGTTATTCTTGTATATGTGCAAATGTATGTATGCATATGAGCACAACACACAGAGCCTCAAGATAAACTCTGTAAGGGAAAAATATCCCTCACGTTAATATAAAATTTCAGTGTGTCTCAAAAAAAAATAGATCAGTTAAACCAGTTATTTTTATAACTGAATTTGTGAACCCTAAGTCCTTCAACTTACAAAGACTCATCTGAATATTCCAACTATCTCTTAGCAAATGTGTGAATGAAATTTCTTCTAATTAGTTACAACTGTGTCCCATTTCTAAATCTAACTCTATTGTAATGATAAATGTATTTAACAGCAACAATAAAGATACAAAAAGAATTCATCTGTCTTCAAGGAAACAATGTAAAATGTATATACACACTTTAAATGTGAAAATGAAATTCCCCTAGAACCTCAGCATTATTTTTCTAATTTGTATAGCTGAGCAAATCCTTATTAATAGCAGATTAAGCAGTTGTGGCCAGCCATATAATTGGCAGTCGATTAGGGAAGGGTCTAAAACTGCACTTACAATATCACACAAGACCGACATTTTCATTCCTAAAATAAAGCAAAAAGCTCAACCTTAAAGGGTTTGATTCAACCGATACCTACAGATCATAAAAATCAGTCCATTTTACACAGGTGTGCGGAACACACATGTACACAGGTGCGCGCGCACACCTCAAATAAAGAAAACAATCAGCCATCAAAAGAAGACATTACACAGGAGTTCCAAGGAGGGGAGGAGGAGTTCACTTGTTTTCAAAATTTTTATTGCATCTAAAAGCCCACATCCACAATAAATTCAGGATCATTTACTCAGATGTGGCGCAGCTATATTTATGGATGAGGGTGAGAGCCAGTGGCAGTACTTGTCTCAGCGCGCAGGAGTGCAGGCTGTTTCTACATTCTAGTGGACAGAGCTGTCCAAACACAATGCAGAATCTAAATACTTCATAAGCTACTAAATATTTTTCTAAATAAGAGGTCTGTATTTATGTTATTTTTATTTACATCCTAAAATACTTAGGCATAGATCCAGATCAATGAAAATGATAGGTATGTCTATGGGGTGGATTTGCTTTTGAAATAACATTTAATGCCAACAAACTCAGACAATACAAGAGATAAAGACATACAGTAATTCAACGTATTGACTAAAATAAATAAAATGACTTAATTTAGGGAAGCAATAAAAATTTTTAATGGATTCTTATAATGCAGTTTTTACATAATTCAATAATTACTGGTACTCCTTGTGTAATATATATTATTTAAAGGCAAATAATTTGGAATAAAACAAAATAAATAACATCATTACTATACATTAATCAAAGAGGTAAAAGTAAAAATACCACTTTACAGTCAGTTTTAAAAGCTGTTCTTTAAAAAATAATGATGCTAGATGACTAAGCACATGAAATAAGAAAAATGTACAGGGCAACTCATTTATAGTAATTCAACCTTCATCTTCTGATTTAGTTACTGTAAAAATCTATTATAAGTTCAATTTGGTAGTGAACTGTAGCCATCTACTGGAAATGAATAGTTAGAGCAAATGTTTAATAGCACGCACGTTTCCACTGAGAAACCAGCATTCTTTGTGCTTAAAATAGTGGACCACAAAAATGAACAATTCTAGGTGTACGACAATATTTCATTTATTACATCTACCTCCTACTCTCACACCCATAAAGAGATATATATATATATAACTTAGTAATTTAATATTATTTTAGTGTAATTTTCTATTTATAGTTTTCCATCATTATAACATTTTCCTGGTCAATTATCCCATTTTTTCCAAATCCTTACATTCTTAAAGCATGTAGCTATACAAATTCCAAAATTGTTATTAGTTTGAAGTCAAATTACTCAACAAGTGTCTGTGGTTACCAAATTATAAACTAGATGTGTAATTATAGTTTTTGCACTATATTTTACTCAGTTTGCCATTGAATGAATCTTCATAGAAATAAAATCAAAGTTAAAAAAAAATGTCTGGCCAAAACACAGCCTTTGCTTTTCTATTAGAGGGAGCATTTAATATAATAATTCTGCTTAAAAACCAGAATTGCTGCTATATTAGCTGGCATAAGCAAATTAAGAGAAAAAAAAACATCACAAACTGAACTCACTGGTAAGTAAATAAGTCATCCTCAGGAGACAAAAAATTAAAATTTTATCCTGTATTTTACACTCCTTCAAATATTCAACATCAAAAATATA